>NC_072463.1:19426125-19726125 GCF_027596085.1 Anoplopoma fimbria
ACACCTTTAGAATTTTATACGTGTTGACATTTTTTTTTTTTTTCTTCCTATCAGCATGCTTACCCCTCTCAAAACCCGAAAATGGGGGATACACCTGCCACCCATCCCCCTGCCGGATGTTTTCCCATGGCACTGTGATTGAGTTCTTCTGTGATGAGCGCTTCATTCTCAGTGGGGATTACAACTACCTGACCTGTCAGGATGGACAATGGGATGGCCCCATGCAGATCAGTTGTGTTAGCCAAGGTTGGTCAGTCCTCAAACTCAGATGTAGCAATAGGACAATACATGGGTCTTAAACACCCACCTATTATCAAAATAACGCCCCCAAAATTTGTGGAAAAATGTGTCCACATAGAGATAGTCTCCATATTATCAATAGTCTCAGCTGTTTGAAGTTTTTACTGTCCTCATTTAATCCCTCTTCATAACAAATAACCTTTTCTTTAAATTAATTGTTGGTACATTTCTTGTTTTATTGTAGCTCTTATATCTGTGCCAAACTATGTTGTACATTTACCTGTAAAGCATTTTGAAACATACATGTCCTATATAAACAAAACCTATATTTATTATGAAAATTTACAGGTCTTAATTGTACTTTTGACTGTTGTCATTTTTTTCAGGTTGTACAAGACCCTCTACAGTGCAGCATGGCTCAACTAATCTAACAGACACCAATAGGAGCTTGTTCCCTGTGGGCACAGTGCTGCAGTACAGCTGTGACCCTGGTTACCTGCCAGCCGGACCCAGCATCCTCACCTGCACCAAACTGGGACGATGGACCTCTGAACCTCCTCACTGTATACGTAGTGATGGTAAGGACGAACCTCCTCATAGTACCATTTACATTTCTGACCGTCTTAACACCGGTAATCAACATGTGCTGTAACATGAATGAACAGATATGATCTGCTTTATGTGTATTCTAGTTTGATATTCTTCATTATTTTTCATATTTTTTAATTTAAATTCAGTTATCAATATGTATTTCATTTTCAAACCCACTTTAAGTGTCTTCTGTTTGTATTTCAATTGACGTCTGTGTTCTTAACACCCACAGTTTGTTTACATACATAACATTGTTGTGGATTTTTTCAAAAACAAGTTAAGGTTTTCCTGTAAATGCCGTCAGAGACATATTGGGGCTCTGATCTTACAAACCACCTCCACAAGAGGTTGGAGACACATTTGTGTCTAAAATCAACATCCAGCAACTGCAATAACAAAAACAGACATATTATGACCAACATGCTGCTCAGATTGTAGCATACTCAGAATATCCCTTGATAGAGACAAAGAATGTTTTTCTTACAAACAAATACACCATGATGAGACATAGTGACACACACTACAACACTAGTCTATGTATTTATTGGTTACCTTTCTTTCAATGGACAGTATGTCAGACTCCATATCAGCAGCTACAGCTGCCACCCCTTCTCATGTGGAAAGCTTTCTCTTGGCACTATGATTTAATGTTTTTGTTATGAAGGTTATAATCTTAAGGCAGGCTATAAATTCTGTACTTGTCAGTATGGGAAATGGGACATCCTAATGTTGGTCAGCTGCCTCATGGAGCAAGGTAAAGGTAGATCGATAGACACATAAAATTGTGTTCTGAACAGATTATAACATCAACAGTTTATCTGTGACACAGACCACTTTAATGTCAGATTTCCTATTTTAATGATTATATTATACTATATTTCTCTTTACTCTATTAACTTCTGTTCTACCTTTTTCCTTTAAGTGCTATGTATACAAAGCCGGCTTTGTATACATAGCACTTAAAGGAAAAAGCTATTAACTGTATTTTTGACTGTTTTCTGTTTTTTTGTTTTTTTTAAGGATGCATAAGACCGTCTACAGTGCAGCATGGCTCAACTAATCTGACAGACACCAACAGGAGCTCGTTCTCTGTGGGAACCGTACTGGAGTACCACTGTGACCCTGGTTACCTGCCGGATGGACCCAGCATCCTCACCTGCTCCACACTTGGCCACTGGTCCTCTGAACCTCCTCGCTGTATACGTAGTGACGGTAAAAAAAAAAAACCCTCAAGACTTTTTTTCATAATTTCAGCTAGTGGGGAGCATGTAGAGGTTGAACAGAAGAATGAACATGAATGGAAACGTGGGTAACACTGCATGTTGTTCTTTTACAGTCTGATGTGTACAGCATTGGAAATCATGTGTTATTGTTTTCCTGTCTTTCCGTGGGTAGTGTGCCAGCCTCCATTTCAGCCAGAGAACGGGGGCTACACCTGCCACCCTGCCCCATGCCAAAGACTTTCTCATGGCACTGTGATTGAGTATTTCTGTGAAGAAGGCTACGTTCTAAAGGGAGACTACAAATACCTTACCTGTCAGTATGGAGAGTGGGACAGCCGAATGAAGCTCAGCTGCCTCATGGAGGAAGGTATGCAGTAGATGACACATTTGAACCATTAGATAATAACAGTAAGTTCTGCATTGATAACTGTGTCAATTGTTATCTGTCTTACAGACCGCAATCCAACTTTACCATTAGGGATGCCCGCCTTGTCCATAGTGGCATCCACAGCCAGCTCAGTGATCCTTATCCTGCTCCTGGTGGTGCTGTTTGTACTTCTGCAGCCAAAACTCAAGTCTCTCCATCGGTGAGTCTGCCCTAAAAATATGGAAGGCACATCCCATTCAGGAGAGTAGTTGGACAAGTAACAAGTTGACCGATTCTTAACTTTCTTCTGTTTCTCCACACCTAGACGGGATCAGGGTGTGTCCGGCCAGCCAGTGTCAATCATGGTGGAAGGAGTCCAGGTGTCTCTGCCCTCTTATGATGAGGCTGTGAATGCTAGTGGGGTCTCAGCCTCACCTCTCAGCTCAGAGTCTCGGGTCCAGATAGTGCTGTCTGAGGGTCAGCATGCCACAGCGCCAGAGGCTGGCCCCTCTAGGCCTTCATCCCTCAAACGGCAGCAGTCAGAGATGGCTGTCGTGCACCCTGTGCCATCTTCTTCCTCCTCCTCACCCTCACCCTCATCCTCCATCTGGGCTCTGGAGCATGCAGGTGCTGCAGCTCCATCATCCTCTCAAAGAAGGCCGTCTGCAGGCAGCGACCAACACAGCCTGTCGCTGGACTCTGAGATGGACTATTCTGATGGTAAAGCCCTCTTTAAAAACACACTTACTTTCTTAAAGATTCACACTGTGTACTGATACAAATGTGTCTGTTCTCTCCAGATATGCCATTGCTGAAGGAGGCCTGAAAGATGCAGCAGCCTTTGGACTCCCCAAGACAACCAGCGTTGCTACTGACCTGTACTGGTGAGCGGGGTGCCTCTGGAGAGTTTGTCAACACAGCTGTCAACACAGACGAGGCTCTGAGTGTAGCTGTGTGTTACTCAGAATAGTTCCTCGGTCCATCCCAAAGGAGAACAGAGAAGGGATTCACATGTACATACATGCTTACATTTTTTTATAGGAATTCCTACACAATGTATGTATGTCCAATGTCTGAAGCTCAGTTTGAAAATGTAGAACAGAAACAGAAAGAACAGGCCCCTCCTGAAGGAGAGTGTCTTAAAGGCTTATGGAACAAAAAAATGACTGATGTATTTCAGATGAAGGGGCAAAGCTGCAAACTCTTAATCTCTTAAGTGTCTTGGTCACTGTAACTTTTCTTTAACCACATATCGCACCATTTAAGACGCACATCGCCATGCATGAAGTCCAGGTAGTCTAGATTGTTGTCCAAGTCATGCACACTTACAGTATTGTCCTCAAATATTTTTGTGATTATAAGTAATTCTTTAAGATGTTGTTTATCATGACTTGCGTCATTCCACATGCCACTGTACAGTTTAAGGCTGCTTGTCCATCCAAGATTCCCTTTTTCGCTGTGTTTTTCATTGGATTTAGGGCATTTAAAGAGACTTGTTGGTTCAGGCCTGCATTTGATAAATTTCACTCTTTCACGCTAAGTGTTCAGATGTATTCTCTTCATACCCTTGTCCTCAATGGCCTTAGCTTTCCACTTCTATGCACAGGTATCTATAATATGTAAAATAAGGACTTTTAAAAATGAATGTCAGTTAAATGCCTCCACTGCTTAGTGATACAATGTGTGGCTTTGTCAGACACATCACTTGTACACCAGAAAATATTATTCTCTTAATTTATTCAGGCTGCTTGTACATTGTAAAATAATTGTAATGTTTATAAGTGAAACAGGGAACTAAGATGTTTATTTAATTCACGTGTGCCCAGAGCGCTGTTGATCAGCCATGGCTTTTTTTGATGCTTCCACAACTCTTGGAAACGTGAAAAAAAAGTATGTCTCTTCACTTCGCCGCTTCAGTTTAGATTCTGCTGCGGGCACGTTATATGTGACACTGTAAATATGGTTGGGGAGAGTGTGTTCACTTTGTTTGACTGTCCATTGAATTCGCTTGTAGACTTAGACTTTTGTGTTTATGTGAAGATGGATTTTTAATATATGTAAAAAGTTTTAAGTTAAGTTTAGTCTGTATATATAACATACGCCCATTTTGATTAAATATTATTTAAGGTGACCATATTGGCTATTTCCTTCTTTTTCATTAGACCGCTCTTCACATCTTTGGAACATCTTAGGTTGACCTTTCTCTTTGGTCTGATTTAGCATACATTCCCAAAAGAGCAAATGGCACGTCAATAGATTTTTTTAAAAACTCATTAATTATCACGGTGTCAGTTATAAAATGAACACCATATTTTCAAAATACAAAAATATAAATACAAAATGTCATTCTTTTTAATCATTGGCTAGCAGGAAATGCCTGTAATACATTGCATAGAATTGAATAAGTAAACAATAATACAAGTATTAGTTGTAGCACATGCTTCAACAATCTTTCCGTCAGTATCACAGGCTTAAATGAAGAATATATAGACAACATGGAGACAGTGAGGGCACTGAATCGCTGCGTCCTCGTTAGGTAGAATGCAGCTCTTCTTGGTTTCCCTCTCCAGCGCTGGGTTGTCATCTGGGAAACGGTTGTGGCTGTGGCTGTTTCAACTCCTCTTCTTTAATGTCAGCACTGTCTGTGTAAGAGAAATGAGATGTTAGACTTGTGCTTTCTTTCTGCTTTCAATTGTGTGGATAAGATAAGATAAGATAAGATAATCCTTTATTAGTCCCGCAGCGGGGAAATTTGCAGGCTTACAGCAGCATAGAGTTAAAGTGCACACAAGAGACATAGTAAAGAAAGACAAGATAAAAATGAAAAATAAAAATAAAAAACAAGTATTATAAATAAGCAATAAAAACAGTAGAAAAACACAATAACTGAAATATAATATTTACAGACAGAAAAAAAAAACTATATTAACTATTATTGCACAGTGTTTTTATTGTCATGTGGTCTGCTGGGAGCAGAGCTGGTTGTGCAGCCTGACAGCAGCAGGAAGGAAGTGAATATGTTCATGTGACCCCTTCATCCCTCCTCCCAGCCTCGCTCTCCAACAACACACATGCAGCTGTGACATTCACCCTCAGCTGGTGGCTTGAATGCTTGGTAACATCTGAAGCACAGCGTCAGGAGAAGAGCCTCAGTACACTGGAATGTGTAGTATATCAGAGGGAAGAGAAACATAGGTCCTATGACCTGAGGTGAAAAGGCCACTTTTAGGATGGTGACGCACAGCTGGATGTTTTGACACCCCGTTTCCATGGAGACTGTCCTGCTGCATCTAAAAAGAGGAGCGAAGCTTGTCATTAGTTTTGACACTTTATTATTTTTAATTTCATACCAAAATGGACCAATTTTATGGCTATTAGAAAAAGATAACTTGAAATTACTTTAGATTATTTTAACACAAAAAGATCATTAAAAATGGAAAATGGGAAAGCTGGGGAAGTAGTCAGATCCTTTACTTAAGTAAAAGAAGATAGTAACTCTTTAGCTAAATGTATTTAAAGTATCAAAAGTAAAAGTATTCATTAAAGAGAAAAAATGGCTCCTGTGGGTTTGACTATTAGTAATATATTATTTGATTATTACTGATGTATTATGTGTAATTCGCATTTTACTGTTCTACATTTTTACTTTTGTGTAGTTTAATCCATAACTGCATAATATTTTATAAACTCATAGTAATACAATAATACATAGTAATTACAAACTGTCACAAATGTATAGGAATAAAAAGTACATTATTTCCCCCTAAAACATACAACGTAGAATGAAAGAGAAATTTTCATTCCAGTATTAAACCCTACTGATTCCCAGCCTGGGGGTCAGTTCTTTAGGAGGTCCCATGATTAAACTGATGGGTCACAAGAGGCTTAAACAAACAAAAACATATTCTGTTTCGGAAAATGATCTTTATTTCTTTCTGACTGCATTTTTCTCATGAATTACTTGATATTTTCACCTCTTCAGGCAAAATAAATCCCTAAACTGAACAATATCTAGAAAGCTAAATCTTGCATTTTTTTACTTACTGTGGACTGAGTCTGCATATGACAGACATGATATATCCCAGCATAAAGCCAATTAGTGGCATCAGTGCAGCCACGGCCAGAACATCAGGTGTGAGGACCATCCATATTATGTCTTTGACGACGAAGCCAGACAGGCTGAACACTATGATGCCGGAGATTATCAGGATGCTGAGGCCAGCCTGTCGAGGAAGTGAAAACATGTTACAAACTTCAAAGTATCTCCTCTAATGGGACTGAATCTCAGCATTAAAGCATGAAACGTGTCTCTTCCTTCCAATATATTTAAGTTTTGCATATTTCATGTGGAGACTTCAATGTCTGCTTTTAGTTCGCATTGAAGGAGTATGGCTTCCTGTTTATTTGGGTGACAAATAACACCCACGCCATGTGTTGACTAGCAGTGGAACAGGTCCTTTTCATGTAAAATATGATTTGTCATACTAGTTAAAGCACAGATGAAAATAGTAAAAATGAATCATAGCTGAATTACATTCAGCTGCTTCAGCTTCAGGGTCCTGGTGTTGTGCATGCTTGTTTATCCTCCTATCACACGTCAAAATGCCTGCTGTGAAAAAACGCTATCTATAACAGATTATATTTGTGTAAAGCACATTTCAGGTGACTCACTTTTTTGACAAGTGATGCGTAGTTTGGTTTGTAGTGATTAATGCCAATGCCAACGGCACAAGGCAACAAGGTGAACGTGAGAGCAGAGATGATGCCCACGTATGGCACGGCATTTTCCAGACCGGTGAAGCCTTGGGAGTAGATGTAGAGCAGCAAAGGCATCATAACCAGCGCCGCGATACAGGAGCAAGTGGTCATTACGATGCTGGGAGGATGTCAGAGAGAGGGGAAACATTAGTAGACTGACAAATGCCTGAAATGTAAATGTCTCAAATGGTACATGTGAACATTTCTGTCAGGAATCAATACATCAACGAGGGTTTACCTGAGGTTCATGTCACCCTTAATGGCCAGGGAGAAAATGTTTGATAAGCTTCCCCCCGGACAGCAGCCACAGATGAGCACAGTCACGGCCTTGACGGGATCCATCTGCAGCATTTTGGCCAGAGAGAAAGCGGTCAGGGGCATGATGCCGAACTGGGCCAGCAGTGCAATGGCTACTCCTTTAGGCTTCAAGAGATGGGTCTTGATTTTGGAAATCTCCATCGTACAGCCAAGGGAAATCATGGTGATGAAGAGGATGACGATGGTGAATATATTAATGGCTTGGTTTATGGAGGGGGGGATGTTCAGGACCCCCATGCTTCCATTACCAGAGACATTTCCCTGGGTATAGATGTTAACTATTCCCGTGTAGACTTCTGTCACGTTCATTGTTGTGCTGATCCCAACACGGTGTGTTTACTGTGCTGCGGCTTTCACCTGTCCCACAAAGCAAATACGATACAAATACATTAACAGCAAAGCAATTGCACTATGAGGTTATTGTCATTTCTATCTTTATTTTGTTGTATAGTATGTGTATTTATTGTCTGTGTCTGTGTAGCTGTATAGTATGTGTATTTATTGTCTGTGTATTTATGTGTGTCTGTTGTTGTATAGTATGTGTATTTATTGTCTGTGTCTGTGTAGTTGTATAGTATGTGTATTTATTGTCTGTGTAGTTGTATAGTATGAGCTGCTGCAACAGTTGAGCTTGAAATTTCCCCATGGGGATCAATAAAGGAATATAATAATTAGATTTTTATACACATATATCAACGCAGTTACTTACATTTTATTTTAGTATTTGGTTAGGAAGTTTGAGTACATCTTATTTATAACTTCTAGGTTTTGTTATGTAATCCATGTCATATCATTTTCATATAACTCACACACAACCCTACTCACATTTTGCAGCTTGCAAATGTCCAAATCATGAGGTTTTAAGCCGTTATCTACAATCATCATCTCCTATTGAAAATATAGAAGTAAAAACAGCAGTTGCTGCAGGCAAATATCGTTTCAGATTTTCTAATAGTTGCCCTTTGTGTGTTCCCTAAGAGAAAATGAAGCATCAATGTTATTCCTGTAGACATTGATACATAGCACTAAATATTCCACATTTGTTTTACTGTCAACTAATTCCAATAAAAGATCAAAAACATCATCACCTTAATCAATCTCTTAATACTTTCCGATTTCCACAGCCCGTTTGTGGTACTTAGCATTAAGCCAATTTGTTTCTACTGCAGGCACATTTTAAAAATATGCCAATAGGTATATAAAAGAAAAAAGGCTCAATACACTACACCTGGGCACAGCAGTTATGGGCAATATAACTCAAACATAAATAAATAGGGCATTGGTTGGGGACTACTTTTAGTGGCAGATTAGGTGAGCTAGCAACATGACAGGGTAAATAGGATAGACTCGAAATAAACTACAGTGCCCATTTTAATTTTAATAAAGTTAATTTGTGATGTTAACTTGTTGTTGTGCTTGCATAAGAGAGACAACGTAACCATAATAAGTGGAAGTGCTTATTAATAAGTACTTTCTTTGCTGATGTGTTTGATTTGAATAATCATTAACCTGTGGCCCAAAACCAATATGGATTAGAGCAGCACAGGTGGAACTGCCATGCGACTCATTATCCAACCCTGTCTCATGATATGTTACTGAATAACTGGCTTAATATTGAATTGAAGTGGTTTCCTCCACATTCAGTTTTGCAGACAGATACAATACAAGCTTTACTCCAAACTAGGGGATAGCAGTCTGTTTTAATGCTCTACAGACAAAAATTCCAACAAAAAGACATCTTATTATTGATCAGTGTTGATTGATAAGTACTTCACTAACTATAATGCACAAAATCATTGATGTGAAACTCAGCCAGCCACAATGCCAGCAGTTTTCAGACCTTTGTCACAATCTGACCTCCACCATTGATCGGCAAGAAAAGCGACAGAAGCAGAGGTTTCCACCTGCAGGTGTAGACATCCCCATCGACTTCCAACTTCAAAATCCAATAAAGCTGCTACAAAACTGATTGCATGTAGATGGTGTAATCTGACATTATGTAATCCTCCAGTAATACTCAAGAATGTTGTGCAACGAGAAAATACAAATAATGTCTCCTATTTAAAACACAAGAGTTGAATAATTGCACAATGTATCACACAGTGCAACAACATGGCTCTTTTCTGTTAATGTCATGGTTTTTTGATGGCACTAGTATTTTACATTATATGTACAAGCATGCTGCATCTAGATAGTTCACAATACTTTATCCTTTTATTATTCTTTTTGTCTTTTCGTTGAAATAGCTGCTGACAATATAAATACAAAATAGTGGCAGTCTTACCCTTTAAAAGGGAAAGATGAGGAAGGATAAGCTAAGAAATAAAAGCACTTTCTTACCTTAATTTCCATCCAGCTTCTGCAACTTTGCTGTGCTCGCTCTCACTCTTGTTTCCATCTCTTCTCACATTCTTGCGCCTAACTCCTTTTGGACCCCCTGCCCTCCCCTCTCCATCACATGGGTTCATGGCAACATAGAAGTAGTGTTACATTGATAATCAACTCCAGTAGCAACCACACCACGCTCAACTCCTTGCACAGCTACTATTATTTTTGTGTTAAACAGAATTCTAGGATTTTACTGAGAGTTACTGAAAGTCAGCTCCTATCCATACTGAGTTGTTCCCCTAGTTCCTTGTTTTTAGGGCACCGTGAGAAAGTTTGGCATCGATGGCTCAGAAATGTTGTAAGCAATTGTAGATGTGGTTTTTTTTGGCCTCACTTGCATGTGTTTACAGACCCTCAATTAATATTATGCAACCAGGCAGAGGATTCAGTTTGCCTGGCTGAGTTATCAGCCTTTTCAAAAGGGGCCCTCTTTTACTGTGAGACTTGGCAGCTTTGTCCAACAGGACCTTTAATTTACAACCCACAGACCTGATGGTGATACGTTATACAAGTCTAAAATGTTGTTGCCTTGATAACTAAGCATGGTGTAGATGAGGTCAAAGTTAAAGGGGCCAAAACCTTAATTCACCTCACATGCTGATATTCAATTGAATATTGCAGGAACAACAGTTTAAGTTTTGTGATTTGGTTCTTCCACAGGCATAGAAGTCCTGGATCTTATACAACAAATTATAATACAACTTGTTCTTAAACTTGCTGAAAGAATGAATCAGAAAATGAGTAAACAGTAGTGTTGTTTAAGGTTTTGTGAGGGACTGAGGATGATCGAAGCGTTTTAAAAAAAAAAAGGTATAATTCTAAGTATTTATAAAGATATTTCCATTTGATAAAAAGCTGAGCTGGTTTGTAACTGGAAGAAGGAGAAGAATGAATAATGGAGAAAAAGTGAACTGTTGCCATAGGAATGGATTATAGAATGACCAAAACACAGCTGCAACTGAGGACAATCGAAGCACCATTACATTTAATAAAAAAATTGAATAGTAATTGTAATTACCATTTTATGAAAATCACCATCTAAAAGTGACAATGAAGGTTATATGTGCTGATATGTTTTAGAGACACCCTCTAAATATTAAATGGAATAGTAAACGCCAAGCTGTTGATTAAGTTGTTTTTAAGGATGTAGGACAGCCCTGTTTAGCCCACTTATTCAAATGAAACAAATTCCTGATAATAAAGCACTACTATGGTGCTGCAGTAGGTGTATACGCAGGGATGTTTTGCTGCAGAAGCTATTTAAATGTCCTATGGAGGCAAGTGTGCAGCCATGAATGGTGAGTGGGGGAGGGCAACCATAGTGAGCTGGGCCACCATCTGGCCTCATAATCATATGCTGGGAGGAGAGCCTAGTTATTGTGGCATGCACTGCTGACAATGACAATCACTGAAACAGCAGACATTAGCACAATGCATAATTGTCCTTATCAGTCCTGTGTTCATGGCAGTTAGGCTATATTTAGAGAGAATATGAATGCATGTCTTTCTAAGCAATCCTGATTTATCTATGCCACTTTAATGCAATGCTGTTTCAACTATATATGTATTTTTAACTTTACAACACAGTATGATCCATTTGAGACTACAACTCCTGAGACTGCCGTGTTTGCAACTTGTAGGGTATAACGGTATTTCTCGGTGGGCGAATCCAACTCCGTGGGCTCCTGGGAAATGTAGTTCACATCAAACGAGCACCACCGAGGAACACCGGGGCGCATTTTCGCAAATGACTTCATTACCCACAATGCCTCAGTGTCGCCGCGCATGCGCTGTCGGTGTTTTCCCCGTCCATGTGTAGGCGAATCACGTGTGGAGGAGCCGTGGATCGTCATGTCTCTGCTGTAGCACAGACCCGTGATAGAGTTTATGATTTGCCTCCAGTTGTCGCTGCACTTTGTTTTGACAGCTGCTTGTTTTCTTTTCTCGTGCCTGTTTACCGAAGGATGAGCGAAAACGATGACATCGAAGTCGACAGCGATGTATGTGGTTCAGTTTGCTCTGGAGTAGCTAGGTTAGCCGACATGTTAGCCGACAGCAGCTTAGACATTCCTGCCTTTAGCCGTCTGCTGAGCTAGCAGCTAGCTGGGCTTCATACCTGAAACCAACCGAGAGTGAGCTATGTGGAGAACAAATAAATGTTTCTGAGGCGCTGACTGGATGGTTGGCCTGTTAATGAACGCGGGGCACATGCGTGTGTTGACTAGGTTGCCTGGTTTTACTGTCAAGTCAGCCGTCGTTTGCGCGACCACCGTCTGGACGGTGTTGCGCAGCTGTTCGTGTAGTTACGGTACGGGTGCTGGGAGCGACCAAACAAACACGTAGACAGACTCGCTCAGTATTGTATTACACACCACTTAGCTACAACTATATATACTTTCAAATACGATAAATAGTATGATATCGTATGTTTTATATTTTTATAAAAATGTAAATACTTTTTGTAAAGCATAGACAAGTCCCTTATTTGTTTGAAGAGCGACACAACAGTTTTCTAATTTGGTTTGCCAAAAATCCCAGTGATTTCTGCTCAGAGAGCCACTGCCTCTTGTTATATGAAAAGGTGTATTTATATTTAATTATATCTTTCAATATCGTCTTATTGTTGGCGTAAGGTCAACTTTATTCAAGTCTTCAGAGAGACTTTAAACGTCCATTTTGGTCGCAGTGTCACCGTAATTGCACGAATACACGCGCAACGAAACCCAAACGGCGCCTGTGCAAATAGACAAGACGGATGTGTTCGTGTTTTTGTCGATCACGGACATGCCAAGTTCAGCTCCCGTTTCCCTGCAGCTTTCAAAAACCTTTTTCAAAATATTCTCTCCTGCAACAAGCATCCGGTGCTGCTGCAGGACTTTACACTGCATTTGAAACATACTTGTCAAATGCAAGATCAAACATACTGTGCACGCTGATTTCTACTCCCCATGGTTTACAAACCAGCAGCATTTAATTGCACATTAATGGGATGTTTTGTTTAATTGCTCATGCTTACGAAATTGTGTCAGATCCTCCATCTGGTCACATATTTCTCAGAGCCATGTATTCCCCTCCCCCCGTTTGATTAAGCTGGGATCTCCTGCTTTAGATCCTCTTAACATAGTATACATACACTGATAGGCCTGCTAAGCCTACGTTTTTGAACAGTTCTAATGTTACAAGATAAGTCAAACCTTAATGTGGAAAAAATAATTTCCATGTCATATATCTGTTTATATTTGACAGCTCTTATTAATGACATACAACTCAATGAAAAATATGTATAGCAATTTCCCCCATGAAAAATCTTATCCTGTACTACATTTGTGCTATTGTTATACATTTTTCAATATTTGACATGGCAAATTGTATAATAGTAACTATGAGAGGATCAAGAAATGCATTCAGGTTTATTTGCCTCATTCAGCCATATAAGGCTTAGGTTGTGAAAACTTCCCCCACCGACTAGTGCAACTTTAACATTTAGACAGATCTATATCATGTATATTTCTGTTGCCAATCAAGCCATCATCAGGTGGGTTAACTCCTGCACCAGATAAGCATGCATTTATTTAGCTTTGGAAGCTATTGCGCCTAAGATTAGATTTTTTTTGGCATCTTTTGGTCCTTTTCATTCCATTTAAAACAGAAGAGGGAAGTTAAACGTTTTAATTGAGATTGAGTTCCTGCGAGGGACAATTGTTGGACAAAGTGTCAGGACATGCTGGTCCAACCCTTTAAGCAACTGAAAGCACACAGCACTTCTTCAATTCAGATTCTGTAAACAAATGTACACATGTACAATCAGGGACCCTCTTAAAGATAAGATTGCTACTTATCCAACTTTGCATATTGCAGCTTCTAAATTCTCTCTCTCTCGCTTCTTCTAATATATTAAATAATCTCAACATTTCTTGTGACTTCCTCAGTTTAATGTACAGGACATGCATTTTAAGTATGAACTGTATCTGCCTGTCCCTTTGCAGGCAGACAAGCGAGCCCATCACAACGCGCTGGAGCGCAAACGCAGGGACCACATTAAAGACAGCTTTCACGGGTTACGAGATTCTGTGCCTGCATTACAAGGGGAGAAGGTGAGAGGAAATGATATGCATTTTCTACATTCCATAACACTTCCAGCAAAGATGCTGAATCGTTTTTAAAGGTTAGATTTATGTCAGCCGTCTATCTCGGGGCGCAGCAACCTTATCCACATAAAGAGACACATTAAGGCTTTCTTGTAAGTGTGATCGTCCATTCATCTGCCTTAATACTAGCCAACTGTGGTCGTAAATCTGACCTGCATGTCCTTAGAGCCAGGAAAACAAACAGATGCCAAACAGTCAGTATGAAACCATTGGCTCTTATTTACCTTTCATCAATTTGTTGCCTAGGGGTTGTATTTAAGTGTGCATATGCAAAGCCCCTTTGTAATGCATGATAACTGTCAGTTATTGTCAGCACAAGCAGTATAGAGCTCAAGAGACAGCTGCATTTCTCTGGTACAGATGACCAGCAAGTGATAACGCAGCTTTTCCCGTCTTGCACTGCTGTACTTTCTGACTGTTGTCATCGCTCTGCAAGCGGGGTCACCACCCACAGTCTGCAGCTCGTTTCTAAGACCATAATATTCAACCACCTTATCGGACATTATTCCTGTTTGTACCCATTAAATCTAATGATATTCCATTGTAATCTGCTCGGACAGCTCTCTTTGAGGTCTTAACTAGAATAATGAGAGAATCATGGGTTCTTTTTAAGGGATGGCTTGCCAAGCAAAGACATACATGTGTCAAACATTTCCAAAGAAGTGATACCTTCATTATGCAATTTGAGATTGTCCAGTTCATGTCTTCAGTGTACTTTTACAGATTGGAAGGCAACTGCTCTGTAACCGTTTAGCATTTTAGCTCACATATACAAAAGATATGTTTGTATCCACAATTTTATTAGTCAGTAAATCATTCAAATGTAATCCAAGTGCAGTATGCAGGTGTTTGATGATCAAGATTGAGTAAGTTATTGTTTTAGTGCTATGAACTATTCTGCGGTGTGTCAATATTAGCACATGTGCCAAAGGTTGCTGACCCCTTGGAATAGTCCTGTTTTTTTAAACACTTGTTTGATAATATGTATTAAAAAATAATTGCAACATACATGTATAATACTGTGATCTTTGCATAACTGTTTTTTGCACAATTGTTGTTCTGCCTGAAAAAAAACTGAAACTGCAGCTTTTCCCCATGGCTCTCTGAAATTTTTGCTGACAGAGTTCTGTCAAACAGGCTTCCCGAGCACAGATTCTAGACAAAGCCACTGAGTACATCCAGTACATGAGGCGAAAAAACCATACCCACCAGCAAGACATTGACGACTTAAAGAAGCAAAATGCACTGTTGGAGCAGCAGGGTAAGCGGAGGAATTGCACAATTCTTCGTGTTGTTGTTGTCTTTTCACGACAGAGTTTGACGTAGTCTTTCAGTTACAATAAGCCATAATTGATAAGATCTACTGCAGGCTATTTGTGTTTGTGGATTGTAGTGCGTGCACTGGAGAAGGCGAAGGGCAACACTCAGCTCCAGACAAACTACTCTTCTGACAGCAGCTTGTACACAAACCGTAAAGGCAGCGCGGTGTCCGCCTTCGACGGCGGGTCCGACTCCAGCTCCGAATCGGAGCCGGACGAGCCGCCCAACAGAAAGAAGCTGCGCGTGGAGCCCAGCTAGACCCGGGCCGACCTCCGGTTCTCCAAACAGACTGTTTTTGCCCACCAGCCCCGACTCCTCTCACCTGTCCGCACTAAGTGCTGCCTTCTAACGCCAGTCCACGAGACAAGGTGGAGGCTGTGTGAGAGAGATGCTATTATGTATAAAACGCTTCTACCTTCTTTTTTTTCCTCCTGGCAAGCATCCTGTCACTCCATTCGTTGCCCAGCAACAACTTTTAAGACCCCCAAAGTGAGGCAGCTCTGCAGTTTTGAAGGACTTTATCCTTTTTTTTTTTTTTTTATCCTCATGATAACTTTTCATAATCAAATGTGGAGATGACAAGGTATGACGCTTTAGTAAAGCTACACAAAAATGTTTTTATTTTCTCCTATGGTTGTTTTGGACAACCTCTGCAATCTGTTGGAGTTGTGAGACTTTTTGACATTTGACAAAATGGTAATTAGGTAATAATTTACCTTTTTAATATTCATACTTTTCCAGAAAAGAATGTGAAGTTGCTTTTGAAAAAAAAAATGTTTGTTATGCGAGATGCAACCCTCCTTATTCAGTGTAGGTGGCTGAAGTTTTTGTCTTTGAAAATGTCTGTGTAATCAAAGAATCCCTCTATTTATAGTGACGCACCGAAATTGATTTCTTACCCTCTTGTCTGATCTCCCCGATGTTTGGCTTGAGATTTTCCAGAGAGCACAGGAGGATGAACAAGTTGACCTTCTGTTTTAGTGGATTTTCCACAGGTTCAACTATTTATTTTCCTCTATTTTTATTATATCAGATGAAATGAGTATCACAAAAAAAAAATCCCCTATTGGATACTGAATGTTATACAATGCAGTTGAAGGGCAGTGACCTTTTATTTTTGTTATTGGAAGTCCTTTTCAGTGTGTATATAACACTGTATACTATTTAATGGTGTCAGTTCTGCAAAGAAAAGCCTTCCCTTGAAATACTTGCCTGTGCCGGGAACGTTTTATCTTTCTTTCTTTTCTTTCCTTTTTGCAGAGGTAAATTAGTGTGTACGTAATCAATATTTGTTTGTTCCATTCCGTGGAAATTACAGGTATGTTGTACATACTGCCAACGGTTGTCTTGCAAGTTAAGGCATACCTTTATTATGAGACTATAAATAAAACTATTTTATCCTTTTGGGATGTATTTGTGACTCAACATGTTTTTATTAACGTCTGACAAGTTTGTACATTACGCTTCCTAAGTTACTCCTTTTTTGTGTTTAGGGTTTGAGGGAAATGGCTGAGTGAACTCATTTCAAATCCCAGTTAATGAAATAATCAGATATGTTTAATCAAATTTAAGAGGCTGCTAATAGAAAGCAATCAAGAGGAATCATTTAGTGAACTCTTGAGGATATTACATGTTTCCAAATCACTTATGAATGATGTCATGTACAAAGAAGATTCCGGCTTCTTTGTTTTTCTTTAACTAGACAATGGGAGACACGTGCTTGTACTCAGATTACTATTGAGGACACAGATGACATATAGTTATTAATATTTCAGGGAATTCGGGGCTTTACGTCAACAAAAGTTTACATTGAGGGATTTCATTAATTTTACTCATTGGATTTCTTTAAAGCTGGATTCTTAAAGTTTTAGTCTAAAAATTGTAAGATTGGATTGTTGTTATGCATACGTAAGAAAAATAATAATAATGAATGACTTTAAATTAGATATTCTCCAGCAACAGTTCGCACCGGCACCGTGGAGAAACATTTACAAATCATTTTTACGATTTATACAAATGTAAAACATAAAAAACATTTTTGGGTGTTAAGATAAGATAAGATAAGATAATCCTTTATTAGTCCCGCAGCGGGGAAATTTGCAGGCTTACAGCAGCATAGAGTTAAAGTGCACACAAGAGACATAGTAAAGAAAGACAAGATAAAAATGAAAAATAAAAAACAAGTATTATAAATAAGCAATAAAAACAGTAGAAAAACACAATAACTGAAATATAATATTTACAGACAGAAAAACAACAACTATTTTAACTATTAACTAAGACAAAATGTTCTGGGGTGGGTGGGTTTACATTTGGCCAATGTGGTCTCATGAACTCAGTATATCTAATACCTGGCTGTAGCTCTGCATATGTAGTTTGTTTAAATATTGATTTTGGGATCAGCTCATGTGTGATGTGTCCCAGCTGACACTCCCACTGCAAGATGCAGCCTCTTCAAGGATGCAGGTCGTGTGCTGCCTTCAGGGGACGTAAGAAATGTTTTAAAAACAAAAGAACGTAAACACCAAATGAAACAATTTAGTCTTTTTTGCGTAGTATAAACGAGTAAATGAGAATATAGTGGAAATTAAAACATTGTATGGATTAAATAAACGTAAAGCATTGTTAATGTTTCTAAAGTTTTTAGTCTCTAATCCGATAAACTGGAATGCTTTTTTATAAATTTGTCCGAGTTGTGAGTTAGAACTTTACTTGTATCTGAGGGTTTTCCGAGGCGCAGTGAAGGCAGCACGCAGCAGCAGTGTTCCTCCATGGAAGAGGCATGCTTTCCTCTATACTTTAGATTTGTGTCATGGCTAAACAGTACGACGTTTTGTTCAGGCTGCTGATGCTCGGAGACTCGGGGGTCGGGAAGACGTGCATGCTGCGCAGGTTCACGGAAAGTGACTTCGATCCTACACATATTTCCACCATCGGTAAGTTTGAATTAAAGTGACACCTGTTTGAAAACTCATCCCATGGCTCCGTGTCATAGCTGCAGGTTAAACCGGATACACATCAGTTAATTGGTTTTTTTTTTTTACAGTATGAATGTTGATCTTTTTATCTGAATTTTCAAAAACAATTGCCAGTTTTACCTCTTGTTCAGAGTATAAGCAGGCCTACTTAGCTGGTAGGATTAGTAGAAAGTGCCTCAGGCCATAACAGCCCTGTGGTCAGTACTTAGAAAGCCTTAAAATATATTCATCATTTCCATTAAAGATATGCCCCTAAATAAATATACTAAAGGATGCAGGAGAGTCATGATTTCCAATCAATGGAAAGGAAAGTTTACAGAGGAGAGAAGGTATTTCTGCTTTCAAAGTGATTCATTTCCTGTTATTTATTCAGAAAAGGACATTTGCAGACTGATTTGAACATTAGTGCTCAGACTGTGTGATGAACCAATGATGGTGGGAAGCGGTGTAGATTATAGACACAATAGAGTAAATAATTTCCACATTAGCAAAAGAAAAACAGTCAACACTTACTTCCATGGTAGGCTTTATTGGTGTGACTGTAAAATAAACTGCTGTAGTGTTGAGTGAATTCAGAGTAAAAGGTTTGTGAACTGCAAGCCGGAGAGCTGGATCTCACAGCTTTACATGGGGTTAATGCCAGTTATTTTAGAAAGTGCATTGTATGTAAAATCTCCTTGCTTTTAGATGCATGATGGTAGTTGTTATTGGTAAACATTAGTCAGCTTCCCTCCAGATCTGCATCTGTATTTCTCACGAGCACAGTGTGTTTCAGAGAGCTGTCTGTGGGAACTAGGAGCCGCTGACATGCGGGCTGAACAAACCTGTTGTATGCACGGCTTTGCATATCATTCATAAACACACATAAGTGAAGCACATTTTTAATAAACAAGCTTCCATCAGTAACAAGGTGTTTAAAAGGGCTTTCGGTTCCTCAAGAAGCACTGTTTGAAAGGTAAAACGCAACAATAAATACTGTTTCTGTAGCATTATATAGAATGCAATTGACTTTAAACTAGTACCTCCTGAAACCAAATATCCAACACAGTTATCTCATCTCATCTTATACTATCTAAGAGTGAATAAAGGTACACGATTAGATTGTTGATATCATTTTACTGAGATGCACAGAAAGCACATTTTCTGATTTCATTAGAAATATTCAAATAAAATGTATTTGGATGGACCGTAGTATAGTGGAGCAGAGACCATTAGTCAACTAATCAATTAGTTGACACTGCTATAGCTCACTGGGACACTTGAATGGAACAGTGCCATTGTCAATGTATTTAAACACATGTGCTTTTCCTGCTATGACAAGTCTGCTGAAAAAAGGCCCACGACATTTATTTTCCTTTTTATTATTATTTTTTTGTTTATTTTTCAAGTAATTATTTACATTATCTGGGCTATATGGCCAAAATCTTCTATACCGATATAGGTCATTTCATATCTCGATAACGATATATCCTGTTTTCCGGTAATTTCATAAATATATAGTCTATATGACATAACCAAATGGTAAAGCATATTTTTGTATACTCCTGTGTGAATTAAATGTATGCAAAAAAAGTTTAAAGTTAATTATAGAGAAGAAATACTTAAAAAATGAATAAATATGTCAAGCTATTTACACTGACTATGTTTACATGCATGCACACAATTACAGAGTTATCAGAATAAGACTCTATTTTGATTTGAATGACTTTTATTTCCTGAGAAATTAGAGTTAGTATGTACGATACCATTGATAGATTGCCATATTGAATTAATTCCCAGACCTATCCCTACTCTGAGGCTTTTCTGCTTTTATTTTATTTATTCGTATGTGATAGTTTAATGTAAATCTCTGGGTTTTGGACTGGTAGTCAGACACGACAAGCAATGAAGACGTTAGCTTGTTTATTGGGTAGCTATTTTGCTGAATTTTCTGGCAAATTTAGATCAAATGAAGCAAAATAATCATCAGATGAATCATTAATTAAATGAATATACCGCATAGTATATTTAGGATAGATAATGCCTGCAATACACCAGTACAATTGTAGACAATATGTAGCATGAACAACGGAAATTAATCTTTTTAGTGTGAAATCAGCATAAAAAACTAAATGAGAATTACTGACACATTTCTTAGCTCTCTTGTCCTGTTACCCAGAAAAAAAACACAGCTTTAGTTCACATCAGTTGCCACTCCCTTGTGGAGACCAGGTATGCAGTGCCTGATATACTATTCAATAGGGATACTAGGTTCTCTGAGCAACACTCATTAAGTGCTCACAAACACAAAACAGCCCATGTTAAATAACACAAAGCAAACTGCTTATTGTACTTGTCGTTGACCCAGCTTTTCTGTGAAATTAAATGTATTTTTTCTCCTTTATTTGTTAGGAGTTGATTTTAAAATGAGAACACTAGAACTAGATGGCATCAAGGTGCGAGTACAGATATGGTAAGTTCTGTCTAACTTTATTGCATTTACAGTATGCTGACCTGCATGTTGTGTAACCTTCTGCTGCTGATGTGTGTGTTGTCTTGTGTGCAGGGACACGGCAGGTCAGGAACGTTATCAGACCATCACCAAACAGTACTACAGGCGTGCACAGGTGATCCCCCAATACAAACAAGTTACCTTCATTACTGTAGCATTCATTCTCTCACCCTCCTCTGTGGATTCTTGTCCAGGGTATCATCTTTGTATACGACGTCACATGCGAATCGTCCTTTCAGCACCTAATGAAGTGGGCCAGTGATGTGGACGAAGTAAGGCAATAATCACTCTCATCATGCTTGTTCCACACCTTAAAGCTTAGTGTGAGTTACAAGAATATGAGTTTGCTTATCTCTCAGCTATCTGTCTTGTCTTTTTGTTGTTGTTTTGCAGAATGCCCCAGACAAGGTGCAGAGGATCTTGGTAGGAAACAAGTCTGATGAGGAGCTCAGGAGGCAGGTGACGAAGGACCAAGGAAGCAAGGTTTGATTTACTTTTTTTGTGGGTTTTATTAGGTGATCATTCAGTGATTTAAGATACCAGATAGTACTATTACTAAATAGTTAGCAGACATTTCTAAAGGATACACAGCTAAATCTCAGTTTTGTCTTTGTTTGGCAGGTATTTCACTGACTATGGTATAGGTGTGGTACCACACAAAAAGGATGCTGGTCAAAGTTATTGCATTTCACAATATTATCCCAATAGTCATCAAAATATGCTTAAAACTCTTAAAATGGCACTTATGGAAATCACTTTACCTATCATTTAGTTAAGGAGCTAATACTTTTAATGAATCACAGATAGGACACCAACATTTTTAGTGAGAGTCATTTATTGTGAAAACCAATTCATTTTGAATAAGGTAATCATGAATCGTAAGGTCGCCCTGCACAAATACAGGATCTATAGGTAAAACGTTGTGTGATTCTTTTTCTATTTACATGTTTCCTTTTTTAATCAGGGTCTATTTCTTACTTCTGTACATGATGGCGAGCTAGACAGCCGTTCCAAGTCACTCGTGACTATATTCACAATTATCCAGATAATGGATTTTCTTCATGATCAGCTTATTGTGAAGGTTTTTTTATTGTGACCTGTGATCAAATCCTACATCATCCCATCTCTAGTCTTGTACAGAAATACTGGATTTTAATGTAGCTCTCATGGTCACTGTCTTTGCTTGCACAGAATGTGATTTTTCCAAAGTGGACCCAGCACATCAGCTAATTTGTATGAATATTTCTTTAAAAACAAATTGATAGGCAAGTTAATTACTGCTAACATCCAGTCTCCTAAACCAAGTATTTATTTTCTTGCAGAAAAAATTACTAAAGCTAAGAAATGCTTTTGTTGTACTTATTTCTAACCATATCCACCTGGATATTGCAGCTAGCAGAAACCTATGGGATGGAGTTCTTTGAAACCAGTGCTTCCACCAGCACAAACATTACAGAGGTAGGATACCGGGTTCATGTCCAAAGAAACTGTCTGCCACATACGAGATGTGCACAAATACTGCAGGGAATTCCTGCTACACTATCATTTATTATCTTGTGTATTTATTTTTCACTTCCTTCAGGCCTTCACTCGCGTGACAGAACTGGTGCTGCAGGCTCACAAGAGAGACGTAGATAACTTGTTGGGCTCTCTGGATGATTATCTGGAGAAGGCCGATTTAGAAGAAGAGAAAGGCATCGAAAACACCGACGACAATAACACTCCGAAGACCTGCGCCTGTTAGAAGGAGGGGCAATCACAGTACTATGACTCATGCTTTAACTTAAGACATATTTTCCCCACTTTGACTTGACTCAGCCCTCTTCCGCCTTCTTCGTAGATACTGTGACCTGTTGGCCAGAAGGGTGCTCAATTGGTTTCACTTTTAGTAAGTAGGTGAAATGGTAAATGCAGTTAGCAGCAGCGACCAGCAGAGGGCTGTTTCTGCTGATCATGATCACTGGACCCTGTATCCAGTGAAGAGTATGTCTACAGTGTATTTGCTCCATCAAAACTAACAATGCACATGCTCTCTTTATGTTCCCTTGTGAAATGCACAATACATGTACAAATTGATTGGTGACATGTGGATCCATATCCAAGAAATCAGTTTGTTAAGTTGCTGGTCCGTGATGATCTTGTAACTGCTGTCTAGCAGACATACGCAGGCTGTTTTTAACAGTTTATCCTTTCACACATGATTCCTCTTTGCCAGTTGGAGCTGAATTTTTTTTGTCAAGCACTATTTGTCATGGTTTGTTTTATGAAATGCTACTGGCATTTGCTTTTGAGTTGTTATATACAACAAGGTAGCCAGAGGGCAGAGTTGAATTATTTAAACCTCAAAATGCGAACCAAGCAGGGGTGGGTTCTTTTACACAATGGGCTTATTTCCTCAAGGGAGACAGTGTTGTGCCATGTTCAGTGACCTTTTCTGAATGCAGTGCATGTTTGTTTACCATCCTGAATATATATGTATATGTAAGTTTGTGTTATGAATGTGACTTTCATTGCCTACTGTATGTTACACATTTAAGCAGTGTTACAACTGCTTCAAATAATGTTTGTCAGGGTTTGCTGAGGTGCCACAAATATGTATTTTTAACATTATGTATAAAACTCAAGGATGCTGCAAAAATCAATCATGTTCAAGTTAATAAATGTAAATGTCCTTATTTAAAACAAAAGGAATGGGTATATGAGTCTTGCTGAGTCACTACATTTTGGATTGAGAGTAAAGTTAGGTCCACGGAGAGTTCAGACAGGTTCATTTATTTTTCATCACCTGCAGTGAAAGACATGTTAAATTTTTAAGGACTGCGAAATCTGATACATGTCATAGAGATACCAAACTCAAAAGCATGCCATATAACATGCTATTTCCCCATTTTTGCTTTACCATGAACATGTCCGATACATACCCAAGGTAACACTCAATCACTAAAAGTAATTCCCATGATTACCAACACATTTAGGTTCAAAGAAAATTCAAAAATGTAAACACTTTTCAAAGTTAATCTGAAATAGAATAACTCACGTTTACATTGTAAATCATGCGAAACCTACTTAATGTATTTCTACAATCCATTACATCAAACTATCTGAAACTTGTAAAGAGTATTGTTTGTGAGGTGTAGATCAGTTTCCTGCAGAGCCATTTGACACCTATGAAAGGCAGCTTTCTGCCCTAATTAAGTCAGGTGACCAAGCAGTTGGATACAGTCACAGGTTGAGATCCCATCTGCCTCCAGTGAGAAAGCACAGGAGTCGAGATGACGTTCATCGCCAAGACCTTCTACGACCTGAGAGCCACCACGCTGGAGGGAGACTCGGTGGATTTCAACGTGTTTCGGGGACGGGTAGTCCTGATAGAGAATGTGGCCTCTCTCTGAGGCACCACCACCCGGGACTACAGCGAGCTCAACCAGCTTCAGAGCAAGTACCCCCATCGGCTGGTGGTCCTGGGTTTTCCATGTAACCAGTTTGGATATCAGGTCAGTTGAGCAGCATGGTTTGACCTTACAATATCTGTTCTAGATACACTGGAAGTCCAGAAATTCCCATTACACGACTTTATATGCAGATGATGGCTTTTTATTCACGTCAAACCTATTCGTTCACTTGTCGATACAAAACTTCACCCAATTTAGTGCTTTATCTGGATATGAAAATATATATTTTTAAATTGGTCACCTTTATTTCATCAGATGTTAAGTCAATTTCAATCCACTATTTTATGAACTGTACCTCTGTGTGCGATACCCAATGAGAATGATTCCCATTATATTCGTCATTAAAGTAATACAAAAGAACAGCATGACTGCATAGTGTGAAAACTGTAGCTGTTACTTTGATACTGTAATTAGATTTTAAATATCTGCCTGACACTCGTATAGCGAGTGTTCTTGTTTGCTACTATTATCACCAGAATTAGAAGCGAACTTTGACCTTAAAGTCTTTACGATATTGCTGTGGAGTATAAAACAACTGGACAACATAAAAACTAACACTGTTTTGCAGGAGAACTGCGGCAATGGTGAGATCCTGAATTCCCTGCAACATGTGCGTCCAGGCGGCGGCTTTCAACCCAGCTTTACCATCTTTGGGAAGTGTGACGTCAACGGGACAAGCACACACCCGGTCTTTGCCTATCTTAAAGATAAGCTCCCCTATCCTGACGACGACCCCACCTCCCTCATGCAGGACCCCAAGTTTCTGGTTTGGAGTCCCATCAGCAGGACTGACGTCTCTTGGAACTTTGAGAAATTTCTCATCGGGCCGGAGGGAGAGCCCTTTAAAAGATACAGCAAAAAGTTCCCCACCATTGACATTGAGCCTGACATTCAAAGACTGTTAAGATTAACCAAAACCTAAGAATAGCCTCCGCCTCTTAATGACTTCTCATCAATCACAGTCAAAGCAGATATTCCTTCCTCCTTACTTTTAAGCCTTATTAAATGACGGTGATATTCTGAAAAACTGAGGGAATATTATCTGAAGCCTTATAAGTGCTTAATAGTAATAAAGGAATATATTTGATACATGTAAAATGAATGCTACAATATAGAAACTTGAAAAGCAGGGTATTTATTTCCTTTTGCATGTCATTCTGCCCCTTGTCCTTTCAAAGCCTGGCCAGCAGATGGTGCTACTGATTTGATGATACAAGTAGATAACTCCTGTCAGGCTTTTATGAATTAACATTCAGCACACACACCCTCACAAAATGTTTGCTCTGGAATAAAACCCTAAGAACCAATAATCTCTCTCACTGATGGGTGTCTTCTTTTAATCAGACCATGTTACCAGTGAGGCACCTCCTATAAAGATGTGTAACTCTGATGCAATGTTGACAAAAATAGATGTTGTCATGTCTGAAACAGCTCTCTGCAGGCATAGCTAGTAATGAGGATTGAAAAACAGTGGGAAGGGTGTGGAATTGTGATGCATGTTTTCATTGCACATTTAAAAGCTCACAGGCCATTCCTCTGCATTATGCATCCTCCTCTGCTGATTCAGTCTACATTTGATGAGATCTTCTTTCTTCACAAGATCTACATTTCCAAGTAAGATCTGCTGACACCAGTAGCCTACACAGCAGCAGGGATGCTTTACTACCACAGTGACACTGGGAGACTAGTCCTGAATCATGCATTTAAAGGAGCGTCGGCCTTGCCACTGTGTAATGAGCTCTTATCCAGCTTTAATTTTCTATGCCCAGCATGCATTGTTTTTAAGGTCTGCAGATTAGCTGTGGGTTTTCTGCACATCCACTCACATCCACATCATCTGATGATGTCAGAGCCACAGGCTACACAGGCCAGGCAGTGCCTTAATGTCTTTGCCAGGTTGCTGCGGGGACAACAGTGAAAGTCATGTGACACTGTTTTAGATGTTTGTAGATAGCCTGACTCACTGTCTTTGCATATCACATTTAAATATTTGTATTGTCGTAAAACACAAAGACATTTGATTAATACATTCCCCACAAGCCTACTGGTCTGTGGCTTACAGCCCAGTATCGTTGCCTATTAGAAACAGCAAATATTGGAGGAGGAATACCAGGGGCCTCTCCTCCACACTCTGCACTGCTCCCCTGCACACTCAGCTTGCAGAAAAATACCACCAAAGATCGTTTCAGGTTGAGAGATGAATCACTCAATTGGATTGTCGAAATTCAAAGGTACTTAATAAAAGTAAAGAATAAAACTATCACATTTTCAGGACAGCTTTAGAAACTGCTGTCAATTTTCTCTCAGCTTTTTTCAACTTGACTTATATGTTTTTAAACAGGACATTTGCAGCAGTAGGTCAACGGTTGCTACTTTCCGAACAATAGTTAAATGCGTTCTGCTCGATGTGAGTGGATGTGCGGAAAACCCACAGCTAATCTGCAGACCTTAAATACAATGCATGCTGGGCATAGAAAATGAAAGCTGGATAAGAGCTCATTACACAGTGGACACTCCTTTAAATGCATGATTTAGGACTAGTCTCCCAGTGTCTCAGTGTCACTGTGGTAGTAAAGCATTCCTTCTGCTGTGTAGGCCACTGGTTTCAGCAGATCTTACTTGGAAATGTAGATCTTGTGAAGAAAGATGTGTTTAGTTACATTCTGAAATAACTTTACACAGATTTGACCAAACCTAAACATAATAAACATAAAAGAGTGGGGACATACAGGGACAAGGGTGTGACTAAACGTGCAGAGCAAAAACTGGAGTGCTGCCTCGCATTATCTTGCAGGATGTACAACATATGTTTTCAAAGCAGAGTGAGAGCTCTTCGTTTCAACTCCTGTCTCCTCGTCTGCCCGCTACAGGTGAGCACTGTTTCCACGGAAACGTTTGCTTTGCCCACCAAGGTTTCTCGCGAGACTCCAGGGCAGAGAGAGAGAGAGAGAGAGAGAGAGAGAGAGAGAATGAGAGAGAGAGAGAGAGAGAGAGAGAGAGAATGAGAGAGAATGAGTGAGAGAGAGGGAGAGAGAGAGGCTGCTTGAATGATCTCATCCCTCCAGCAGCTGCATAGCGCAGCCAGGCAAACCCGTAACTTTTCTATCAAACTTCCAGCAGCCCGTCGGAGGACGTCACGGGGGCATTTTTGGGTTTCGAACCGGAGCGAGCACGTTACGCGCAGAGGTGAGGGGAGCGCGTGCTGCGCGGCGTCGCGTGTCGGACTTACAGGGACCTCGGTACGAGTTGAAACAAAAAGGAGGAAACACCCCCCTCTCTCCCCTCTCCCCCCCTCTCCCCTGCTTCGTGTTGCGCGACATCCGAACAAGCTCGAGGCGGAGGGGAGAGACGAGGTGAGTCGGGAACGCGGTGCTCCGTCGCGTGTGGGGTGTAGTTTGTGGCACACGGTGCGTAACGTTACGCACAACATCTGTCCGTAACGTTACGCACAACATCTGTCCGTAACGTTACGCACAACATCTGTCCGTAACGTTACGCACAACATCTGTCCGTAACGTTACGCACAACATCTGTCCGCGCACAAAGCGGGTCATTGTGTGGAGGTGCAGCCAGTGCGCAATCACTGCCAGTGGTTTGTATTTGGACTGACGGGGTGGGGTGGGGGGGGGGGACCCTTCCTACCCGTCTGTCGGTGCAGGCTGGATGTCAAGGGCATTGTCCTCCCCAGCACCCCTCTGGTCCAGAGGATGTACAGGTGGCATCGTGCACCACCACCACCACCACACATAGGATGTCTCTTTGTGTAGATGTTAACATAATCTGTGTATATTTCAGCATGGGGGAGGACGGATCTCAGGCAGGTGATTTCCTGATTGTGCCACATCTGCCTCCACCCGACAGCTCTGATTTGTTTATTGCCTCTGATGAGGTTAAGCTGATTTCATGCAGGTTAATCTTAATAACCAAACCATGTTAAATGTGAAATTCTGTATAACTGGGGTGACTAGTATAGTCATTGTCGTCCCCCCCATGCCACTTTGATCACATGTTACCCAATCAGACTTTCCATTTGCTGATTTATTTATGCATAATGTGCAAACCAGCCTTCCTTTGTCAACTATGGGTATAGAAAGTTTTGGAATAGATGTATCATACAGAAATATTTGGCAATGCAGGGCAACAAGGTAAACAGAAGTTTGTTTAATTAGTAACAAGCAGGAAAACGGTGCCAACCTTTCAAAGTTCAAACATAAGCAGTATTGTGTCTAAAAGAGCATATTTAGAAAATGTCAGCTGTATCAAACCAGTTACAGCTATGCAGGTGTGGACATTGAACATCCCCTCTAGCTGGATCATAGTGCCCGTTCCTGTAGCTTGTTGGAGTTGGATAACTTGGCCATGAGTCCGGTGGAAAAAAGGGGAAGCTTTGGAGTCTAGCTTGTGGCAAGGATCAAGGATTTTTAGCATTCTTAATAGGCTTAGCTGACCTGCGGCGCGGTGGGCATGACTGATCACACACCGCACTGCAATTTTTTTACTAGGGAGTCTAATCTCAGCTTTGTCCCATCTAAATCATAGCTATTATTCACACTGGACTGCTTCTTGTTTTCTCTGATGGGATTTCTTATGGAGAAATAATCGTATGCAGTGTCAGGAGCTTTGTATCACTCATGCATGCTCTGTTTTAATCTGCAACAATGGGCCAACAAGTGTGTGTTTTAATGCTGCTGACAAAAATACCATTCAAGGTTTAGATAAAACATAGCTGTTTTTGTGATACCTGCTCTCATCAAAATGCTACATGCAAACTCTAAATGTGATCCGTCCTTGAGAAAAAAGGCAATTGCTTCTCACGTCTACCATCATAAATAGTCCTTCCCCTGGTTTATTACTGAAGGACGGTGTTTCTATTTTCACTATTTTGCATCATACTTCTCACACTACTACAACAATAGTTATTGTGCTTCATTTGTGGTAGAGTTGTTCTAACGTGCACAGAGGGATGCTTCCTGTTGCTAAATTGAGCTTATGTTTCTATTGTGTCTTGTGCATTGGCTCGAAGGGAATAGCTCGAGCAAAGATAAAAGACAAGAGGAGCATTGTGCTGCTTTATAATTTGCCGCTCTGGAATGTGTGGGCTGCAATTATGCTAAGTGGCCATCATGAAATGCTTAAATTAACTGTTTAAATCATTTTTTATAACGAATAATGAGATTATTGTTATGATTGATTATCAAGTTGAAATTAATTTATCTTTATTGTTTAAATGATTGAAATGTATGAAGTAGGTTTTTGACCAGTGATGTGCTGCTCACTCACAGAGCTTTAAGGTTGCATAGTTTTTCAAACTTCTTGAGCTCATCTTTTGGATACATCCAGTATTTTTATTTTATTTTATTGTGCAATATCTTTTATTTATTATCTTAATCTGTTTACTCTGTACTTGAGCTGCTGCAACACCCGCATTTCCCCCATGGGGATCAATACAGGAATATCTATATCTATCTATCTACTGGCTGCTGTCAAGCTTGTGCCTCGGTGACTTTAAGCTGCCTGTTACTGACAGACTAGACGACAAATCAAACAAACCTTCAGAATTGGCCCTGGATGATCTGGTGCACCAGTGGGGCTACAAGGCCAATTACTTAATGCTTGTTTATTCTATGGCAGACACAAAAATGAGTCATGTATTCATCAGTTCTGACACAACCTTCAGTTGATTTTGAAATCCGTCCCTTTTTTTTAGAAAAATAGAGAAGCTCCCACAGTTTTAAGATGAGTGATGTGTCTTGCCGGTATGAGTCACTGATAGTCAGAAGTCAAGTGACTTGATGGTAATATGCCCTCCAGCGTTTTTTCCATGGGAGTGTCTTTTCGCTGGCGACTGAGGGGGTTGATGAGTTTGATTGTAATGAAGTGTGACTACGGGTCTGTGTTTCCTGCCTGCTAAACTGTTGGAATGCTCCGTCTTTGTCTGGATCGGACAGTCCACTGTATACCGGCCAATGGAGGAAAGCAGAGGGCTCGGAAGCTACAATAGTGATGATGTAATCCCCTTTTCAGTGCACTGTCACAGAGAAAATGCATGAAGACAAAGGAAAATTCCCCTCTTCCTCACCCCACTTGCCACAAAGTTTGGGGAGTTTTTACCGGACACTGTAATTATCTGTCCAAGAGAATCTAACGGGTTCATCGGTACTGAGGGAGTTTAGTACTGGGACAGGTGCAAAGTGTTGCGATTGACTGGTCTGGACCTTAGACCTGATTAACAGTTGCGTGTCCATTCGGTTGTCTGTTACTTAAACGCTCATGAACTAAAGCAACCTCTCTATGCCTGGTTTCTGTAATGCTGCCTCCAACTCTCAACTATCAACCCCCAAACCAAAACCCACAGTCATGCAGAGATCAGACGCTGTGTAATTCCCCTTTTCTGCTCCCATCCAACCTCACGCATGCCGAAAATAGTACGACATGGCGTAAAGATCGGAAGATGGGGAAGAAAAACATGAGAAGTTTGACAAACTACCACTTAAGAAAAACTTTACGTGAGAGAAGGGGGAAGAAATAAACTTTCCATTATAAAATCGGGAATTCTGATGATGATGATGATGATGATGTGTTGCTGAAGGCTATCTCCGCTGCCACACAGAGATGACGTGCTCGGTATTGTCTCGACATGTCTGCCAGTTGCTGCACTGTCTCTGTGCTCGGCCTGCACATTCTCCCTGGGACGGATTACAGAACTCTGCTTTGGAGAAGAATCAAAACAAGCAGAGCTGAAGGCCCGTTGCCCCATGCAGAGCCTGTGTGAGCAGCGGTGGAAAAATGATTCTACATTCAAAAACCAGAGAGTTGTTTTTTTTTTTGCTGTTGTCCCTCCTGTGGACAGAAATCTGAGAAGCAGGCAGGAATGCGTGAGGGCTTGGTCATGGCTGAGCTCAAAACAGATCTCAATGCGTAGACAGGTCTGTTCAGCTTGTCATTCCTCTGCATGCTTACAACTGTTTTTGCTACTTTCAGGTGCCACTTTTACCATGTGAGTTGTAGTAAAACAGGAATGCTAGCACAACATTACACTAGTGTGAGGTTTCCCCCTGCAAAACACTACTCTCTGAACAGTGTCTGAGCTGCTTCAAGTTGTCTAAGACAGTCAAAGCAATCTCTCTGTAGTATGTGTTTTGCTTCCTGTACCGAAATAAATCTTTCCTCATATTGCTGCAAAATTTCACATCCTTTTCTTTGGAACCAGGGAGTCCATTTCCACAGAGTGAGTTCCTGCTTTGCTCTTAGCCAGGCTGAGAGGGAAGAATGAGACCACTGTGAACCAAAGGCGTCCTTTGCTGGATTCAGATGACTTTTTAAACAAATCGTAGCTTCAGGTTTACTGAGTGAAGTTAGTCGGAAAATGTCTCTCTATTCCTGCAGTATGTCCATGTAGTTCTGTTTTATTACCCCATCTGTTGAACACAAAAATATTTACTATATTACAATATTGAAAATAATCAGGCTATACAGTTTTATAACAAAACACTATCTGATGAATTAGGCCAAAGTCTCTTTTCCCAAGTCGCTCCAGGTGCAAAGGGCAGATAGGGCCCGGCTAATAACAAACATGGCTGCTTTCCCAGCCTTTCCTCTCTCGCTGCCGGCTTCCTGTGTGTTTCATTGATGTATTCCAGGATACCATGCCTGTATAACACAAGCATGCAAAGTTGAACATTGACACGTGAGTGCTCGGGCTTAGTTCAGCAGTTATCATTACTGTTTCTGCTTGTGGAGGAGGTGAGGTGGTAGTGTTGTTGACTTGTTTGTGTTTACATGGCACTCATACTTGCCTTGAATGTTAATTAGGAGGAAGTCCCCAGTGGATGTTTGCTACTAGAAAGAGAAAACATTCACCTGTACACATCCTGGTTTACCATGTTTAACTGACCCTAAAAAGCCAGGTGTTAAAATACACAACACTTGGTACGCAGACAATCATGATGATAGATGCGAATGGGGGACTCACAGAGAGCTACTGTCAGAACTGGCATGTTTTTCTTCTCTGTGACTTATGGGGATGCAAAGTCCTGATTATTGTCAGCCGGGGGGAATAAAAGGGGGAGGAAGGGGGGGGCATGTTAATTGCATTCTGCCTCACTCTGTATCCACGAACTAAGACTAGAACAGCAGAATTACTGGGACAACTGTCGGATGTTGTCTGATTAATAAAGCAGATGGTAATTTGCTTGCATTTTGCTGTCATGTATTTCCAATACTGTGGGGTTTTGCATTGGTGTTTAATGGGAACAAAAGTATTGAAAACACTGCACCCTCTGCTGCTTAACATGAGATGTGGCTTTCATAGAACTGGCTCACATGCATGTTTAACAACACTTGCCAGTCAGTGCAGTGCAGTGCAGTGCAGTGCAAGCCAGCGACAGCAGCAGCACAGCGCTGTGCAGGTTTGATTTAGCAGGGCACCACCGTTATGCAACACTAGCCGACTTATCACAGTCCAAATGACTCTGTATGGATTGATCAACCTGCGGCCTGAATGTTTATAATTGGACTGGAAGTGCACTGGGCTACGTGCTGGACACGTGCCAAAATCAATTTGGTTCACGCGTATAACTTTGCTACGTTGTTGTTGTGGACTCTGTGTCCGCATCAAGCCTTTCCACATCAATAACTGTACATTTAGAAACTATTTGCCATTTTCTGACGAATAACGTTGATTACTGAGGCACACCTGAGCTTTCCCACTGAGTTCGCAGTTGGGGAATTAGGCTGCCCTCCAAGTTGTCGGGGACAACGCAGTTTGCCAGGCTTGTCCAGAGACATGGCAGAGAATCCCCCTGAGGTTTTCTGCAAGGATAATAATTCCTCACTGTGCTGGTCCTCTTGTCAACTCACACTTAAGCCCCCCCCTGTCCACAGCACTGCAACCCATGTTGTTACCTCGTTAAATTGCTTACCTGGCAAGATCCTATTCTCATGTTTCTGCCTGCATCCTTCTAAATTGCAGAGAAGATCTTGTGCACTAGTCACGCAATTAATGTCTTGTGACAGCACAGCAGCTATTTGGCTCATGTGAGGGGATATTAATCAAGATTTCACCTTGACTCTGGCCTTCCACGACGGCTGCCTCTGTTCTCCTTTTTACTGCGGCCCTGTAAGCTAAGGATACAATCGTTTCCTAGCAGCACACCTATCAGTCTGTGGGGAATCCTTGTGCAGTTGAAATGCATCCCATTATGGCCGCCCCTATTCATCTCTGCTATTAAATTAGATGAATCGCTTCATCTCGATTGCTGCATTGTATTTGTTGGCCAAGCAGCTTTTGATCGATTGATAGATCAGGTTGTCAGAGAAAATGAACTCTGAGGATGTGTAGAGCATCTTATGATGGATTTAATTGCATTCTCTGGGGGGCTTTTAAATAGCCTGTTGCCAATGCTGCTGCTGCTGCTGCAGTGAGGCTCATGTTTCTCATATTTGCTCAGCAGGGTCGTGAACCTTCCCAAAGTGCCTAATCAAACAATCACAACTGCAACTCTTCCATAACATCACCTTGCCACAACCTGTCCAGACAGTACTATCAAAACAAAGAACAAACCAACATGTCATTCCATTTTTAAAATGCTATTTCAGCAACACAAAGGGTTCCTATTGTGAGTCTCATGTTGCCTGTGAGCTATTTCTCTGGTGCTGACAAAGTTTTCATTATTTTCTCCTGCCAGACTGTTATCTGATCTGAGCATCCTGTTAATGTATCTGTGTTTGAGCAACAGATACAAGGTTGTTGTTGAATGGGCACTCAGGCCTTCATTTTCACTCCAAACGCTTGATGATTTCTAAGTTTGCAATAAATTAAAATGTACTTTACTGTATTGTGGTAAAGGTGGGCTAATCAGGATTCTGTCTTCGTATTCCCCTGTGAATTGGCTAGTTTGCTACCTGTGTGATCAGGCAGAGCAGAGGATGTGAGAGGACAAGGGCAGTGGATGACTTCCAAACATCACAGACATCTGTCATATTGACCCCTCTGCTTTGAGAATCCGTCAGGCTGCTGTCAACTGACCTTGCTGCTCACACACAGTTGTACTAAGACTTAAGTGCTCTCATACTGGCTCCGTCCTTATGAATACAATCTTATTCACCTTTTGCAGTTTGAAATACAGTTATACAGATAAAAAATCTAGACTTTCAAGCAAGTAACAGCAATTTGGACCTGGAGGCTCACCGATCAAAGACAAGGGAAGCTAAGAAGAATAAAATACATTACCACAGCAATGTGACCCAGTCAGGCCACCAACATTATCAGCCTGTGAGCCGTAAAACATTTTAGCATTGATTAGTTTGTTTCATTTTGGAACATTGGAGCCACGTTATTGGTATTTAAATAACGATTTGTATGTGTCGTGCACGCTTGTTGTCTCTAAGCATGATCATTTCAGGAATATTATTGACTGCGTCCATTTTATTTCCACTGCTATGGCTCTGCTAGGACTGGCACGGGGCGAATGACCAATACTCACTGATGGGCACACGCATGCACAAAGCAGGGTTCTCTGGCATGCAGCATCCCAGCCTCCAGCCGCCAGCTGTGCACGCCACACGCTGAAAATATCCCATCTCCGGCACCAGCTTTCGCACGATCACAATACCGTGATGTAATTGACATTTTGATTGACCCACTCTGTTTATCCCCTGTTCAAACATTCTACAGCGCCACAACTCTGATGCCACTGGCGGTAATGTGACACTGATCCAGTAGAGCAGTCAAAATGAATCTGAACATGCTAGATACATACGATGTGTGAGAAGCACTGCAGGCTTACCCTGATTTGTTTGGCTTGTGAGTGCCTGTGTTCAGAGAGTGAAGTAATAGCAGGCCTCTGGAAGTGTTTGGAGGCCCCCATGGCTGAACCCACATCATCCCCAGTCTTCTGGCACGTGGAGAGGCTGAATTATAGATGGCAAACTATTCAGCCCTCCTTCTCGCATCATCACTGTTAATTAAACCGCTGCTACTCCCGCATTCCTCCTATTTTAATCCTCAATTGATGGAAACTTCTTCATCCCAACAGAGCACACACACTTGAGAACACACAAAAGTGTGTGCAAACCCCATGCTGAGCTGTGGGTATTTGTTTTGTAAGACATTCACAGCTTTTCAGATATTAAGCAGGGGATATATACCTTTTCTCGGGCAAATAGAGGAAAGGCAGTGGCCCTATAAACACCTCTTTACCTCAAGCCCACACTGCCCTGTTTAACAAGACACGCTGCTGGGAAATGCTCCCATTGCATTTGGGGTTTAGTCCAAGAGGCCTGGTTGCTCACTTCAGCAATGCAGAAATTTGGTCAAACACAAGTTATGGCTGCATTTTTACTACCTTGTGGAAATATTCCAATATAATAGCAATAAACCTAAAGTTGTTAAAAATCAAATGAATGTCCACTGAGGCGGAAGTCACCTTAAAGCCTCTCATAGGAGCTGTAGATAGAAACAGTAAGTGAAGGAGACTTTTCAAGAGCTTGGGGTTAGTTTTGAAATCCGAGGCTCTTTCTCTCAAAAGTCACACGGAAAACATTCCCATATAAATCACAAATCTTTTTCACCCGTAGTAACTGGTGTGCTGTTTGGCAGTGTGCCTGTGTGGGAGCAGCAATTGCAAGTATGTTTTCTGTACAGAGCAGGATTTAGCTGGAATTGTCATATTCCAGATTCATTGTTTTTTGAAGTTCCTGCGTTATCAGTCATATCTGATACCAAAGTATGTATGTCTTTTCAGTGAACCTCAGCAGATATTCCTGATGACACTGATTATTCTGTATCCAGTAACATGGTAGCAAGCTGAATTCAGATTGATATATCACCAAAGATATATATATATAAACAAAAGCTCAAAAATGATCTTGTATAGAATTTATTTGTATTAAATCTACACATTTCTGCCTCTTCACAAAAGTATGTGTACCTGGGCTGCATAATTACATAAAATATTATCTGAGGGGACTGTCCATGTTTTGGATAGTTATTTAAGTCTTTTTTGAAAGGGACAGATATAAGATAGAACAATTGAAGACAGCTGTCCAATGCAAGTATCATAGGTTTAATAGTGGATGCTTATTTGCAACACTTATCCCTTATCCACAGTAGCAAAAGCCCCAAATGACAAGTATTACAATGTGAGTGTGCGTATCAAGCACCTGAGTCTTTTCAGAGTGAAAGTACACAGGGTGAATGTTGAGTTTGACTCATAAGCTTTTGGCACAGTGCACTCTTGGCAAGGTTTTCTAGGATTATGTTCATGGTGCTCCATCAGTCTGTTGCTACTTACACTCACAAAACCCATGTTCATTGCTGCTAATAATGAACAAGACCTGTGTCTGGAACTACTTTTTGCCACACACACAGGCACACAGTTGTGTGTTCTTGATTTTTAGGGACATTAGATTAATATACATTAATTGACTGGAGACTTAACTCAACAATAACCATAACTGCTACCAGCCTAATTCTAACCTTTATCTAAAACTAACCTTACCCTAACCTTAAACCAAGTATTCAGCCTAAGACACTTAGCACTTCCTGCTGGGCACTTTTTGGCACTCAATCAAGCCAGAAACCCAGCTTCAGAGTTACACATGGCCACTTTGTTTATTTGCATGTGTTATATGTTTTATTGTTCTTGCATCTAGAGAGGTTATGAGACAGATTGGGCTGATCATTTTGTTCTGGGCAGCCCTGATTGGACTCTAACAGCGACCATAACTTGCATTTTAAACGTGATTTCCAAGAAAAGGTAATCTTAGTCAGAGACAGGTATTGCAGAAATAGCATCTCTTCGAGCTGACATGAGACAGAACATTTCTGTCTTTGATGTTTGCAGGAACAGAAGCAGTTTGAATTGTCTTATTCACAAATACCTAATGCCCCATGAGTTTACTCTCATGAGCCAAATCAGCTTTTTTTTTTGTTCTTGTAGTTTAAGTAGAATTTGTTGTTTTTATTTTCAGGGTTTTGCTTCATGCATGTATGTGTGAGAGCCTTTGTCTCTGTGTGTACCGGTCCATATGCATCAGGAGCTCCCTGTCTCTCTAATGGAGTCCTAGCAATGGAGCCGGGCAGACAGGGCAGGGAGAGGGAGAGTGCAGCCTAGAGCAGACCTCCACTTTAAACCTCAGCTCCCAACTGCTGCAGCAGCCAGGCAGCCTTCTCATTAGAATTTTTTACATTCCTCTTCAGGCAGCAGCGCACCGCTTCCTCTCCATTGCTCTTTAAAATGCACAGCTTTTAAAAGCTGACAGGCTTAAATCTAAACCTCCTAAATAAAGACAAGTCATCAATAAAATCCCGTCAAATATGAGGCACTAAAGCAACTCTGGCTCGGTCTCTGTAGATTAATGTATTTACGGACCATAGAGTTGTAAAGTTTCTCTTGATGTACTTAATCAACTGAATACAAGCCTGACTTTTTCATCTTTTATGTTTTGTATAAGAAATAGTGATCCTTCTCTACTATGGACAAGCAGACCACCTAAGCTGTTGGCAGTGCAATTAGCTTTGATTTAGAGGTAAATGACCCTCTAGGATTTGGACAAAGGCTGTCTTTGTCCTACTCCTGGCCCACCCAGATAATGACATTGGAGATATTCCCGGGTTTACCATTTCTAACTATAAACATGGACAAGTGTTTCAAGTGTCTATTTATCCTGCTGTCTCGCCCACGTCAAATGTGAAAACCCTGGTGGAGTACTTTCTGGATAAGAAGAGACGAAGGATCGAGGACACCCTGCTGTAGATAATAGAAATGAATATATCCTGGCGCTCCTCCAGACCTGTCTTCTTGTGTAAGGCAGTGAGTGAAATTCACTTTGCCAGTGGTTAGCTATGCCCATTACTCACCGAGCTGTGCTGCAGTGATAGCGAGGGGCCCGGAGATGGGGCAGAGCAGCAGCACATCACGGAACAATGGTGATGATGAATGTGGATACACTGCCACCGGTTTTTTGAAGTGCTCCCAACTACACGCAGAGTTTGCATTGCGTGTGTGGTCGGTTGAACAATTCGTCGGTTCAGTTCTCGTTTAATGTGGCGTTCCACTTCATCCAGAGCTGGTATTTCATAGATCAAGGCTCTCAGAACAACTTGGTTGAAAAGATAGAAGGCTGTATTTGTAAAATGATGGCAGACTTTAAAGTGTTTTATAACCGACTATCACTGTGGCTGTCAGTGTTGCACTCTTTAAGAATTTGCCCAAACATGCCCTGCTTCTCTTCCCCCCCTCACACAGACGTTCATCATTTCCTCCACTGAAATTGGTGGAATTCCAGGACGTCGGCTCGCGGTTGGATGATGCTAGTATCGTTTGTCTGCCAGCGGGGCCTGCATGTTTTCCTCTGAAGGTGTCAGGTTCTCAGGTTTGCTCAATCAGATGGGCAGGTTTGTGCTTGGATCTCAGCCAGATGCACATATAGGAGGAAGGGAGTAAACAGAAAAATAGTCAAAAAAATAACAAGAGCTACGCAGATGGGAGACGGGGGAGTGGTTGAGATGCTTTGTTACTTCCTGTGCGTCTGTTTTGGCTACAGGTGGCCGTGGTTATTCTACACCTTAGTGGATGTGAGGAGACCTCAGTTTATCACGCACTCCTGAAAACTCCTTCTTGACAGGAAATGGTGTTGTGAAGGAGTCAGTGGATTTATTATTACTGCCGGATTTTTCTCCTCTGAAGTTTAAATTCTCTGTCTGACTGGTGCACTACCTTGTGGGAAAGCTTGCTCACTGTGGAAAAATAACCTAAAAATAACAACTTGGCTGAAGTCTGTAGCTTTCATCAGGTTTTTCCCATGTTACTTCCCCAAATCTCAGTCATCTGTCAGTTCATATGTCGCAGCAGCGAATAACACTCATAAAAAAAACACAAAACAGATCATTTTCTGCTTTTTTTTAAAGCTATGCTAGTTGTCTGGACAGGTGAACCCTCACTCTGCCTTCCTCTGCTCATCACAAATGTATCCTTCTAGTTCTTTGATGCTTCGATTGTTTCCAAATTCTGGTTCAGTGTTTGCTTCATCTCTATTCCTCCAATTCCCCTTGCAACTGATTCGTTTGGTTTTCCTGGCAGGCCTCATATACACAGCCACAGTGAGGCTCCCGTGCCAGGCAATTTTCAAAGACTTCACTATGTTGGAATGGGGCCCCAGTCATGCCCGGGACAGAGGGACCTTTGTGCCTGCTGCCCAACATCCCAGTCGGCCCTTGGAGCAGGGGAAGATTAGGGGACAAGGCGAGCCAATGGACTAAATGGTAGGGTGCCTGTTTGAAAGCCAATGGTGTCAGCCAAACAGCCCCTTAGCCCCGTTCAAGCACGCAGTAATTACAAGCTTGTAGGGCAATCCTTTAGCTCCTTTGTCTCTGCTTTGAAAACACTTGCCCAGTCCACTGGGAAACTTCATACCCTCTCTGTTTTGAGACCCAGGACGAAGAGTTTTTCAACTCCAGCATGCTGTCCTTTCTCTTGGGGACACCAGCTAGCCAAGCCAGCTAAGCTTAACAGGGATCCCCCTCCAGGGTGTTCTGTCTTTGAGACTGTCTAGCACCCCATGCTGCGTGTTGATGGTGACTCAGGTCTTTGCTTAAATTGCTCAGATATTTGTGAGTCAGATTTAAAAATCTCAGACCCTATGTTTATGTTGTGATTCATTGTCACAGTAAAGATCTGCTGACTGACTGATGTGTGTAAATGTGTGTCTGTGTGTGTCTGTGTATGTGAAAGGCCCACTTTCTGAGTCACCTGTAACGCATGCCGGCTGGCTTAGTCTTTATAATGGCACGCTACTCAATCAGAGCGCAGCCATTTGTGTCGAGACCCGTCCCTACAACTTGAACAACACATTGTAACACCTCAGAGGTGTGCCGTGACATCACTAGCCCTTCATCTGCATCTGCACCTGCTCGTTGCTCATCTTTTCACGAGCCTGCAGACCAGCTGGGAGGTCGGAGCCCCAATTACAGGAAGTTAACCTAAATTAGTCAACAAGCTCAAGCTGTCTGGATGTGCCCCACAGATCTGTGGAAAAAAAATCGGTTTAATTCAGCAGGTAGTGGATAGGGGATGGCAGGATATGTTGGAAGAAGCGTTATGTTGTTCATTTCAGAGAAATAACCGTGTTAGTAGGCCATGAATGAGTTTATCTTATTTAATTAGTTTTTATAAATCTGCTCCAGACACTCACTGCCCCAAATAATTGGTTCCCATTCATTAGAGGAGTGTATAGTTGGGAACCTTCCTTATGTGAAAGATGTAAGATAAGAGTTGCGATATTTTTCTTTCATCTTATTTGAATTTCTTCTGGCTGAAGATTTTGTGTCATGTAACCATGAAGCTATGACAGCCATGGTTTGAACTTGAAAATGCCCCTTTCCATTTGATGGTCTTTGCTCTGATCAGCTTATTATCTGACTACCAGGCTCTTTGTGAGACACTCTATAATGAATGTCTTGCTTGGGGACCCTGTTCACTACTGCTTTGTGTTTGTGGTTCAAAAAAGGAAAAACATAGAAATGTAGGAGCATATATTTTATTTTGCAGCATTTTTCGCTCGATATTGGACTAACAGAGTGGGTGTAGAATATGCACAGGTTTAGATGTTTGTTGTGAGAAAACACTCCTATGTTTTGAAGGCTGGGGATGCTTTGCCTCGGGCGCTCTGAAAACTGAATCATCTCCACAGCCTTGAGGTTTTACTCTTGCACTTTTTTCCTGACTTGTAAATTGATGTTTATAATATCAAACAAACTGCATCGTCTAGGGAACATTTGAGCCATCTCTCAGATGACTGTGCCATTGTGGTAATGTCCTTGCTCACATGGTATTATGTACTCCTATTATGTAATACACATCTTATATATACTTGTATTTATATAGTACATATTTTATTTATTCACTATTTGAAAGCAAAGGTCTTCTTTCTACCAAGTACTGTATGTGTCTCAGTCAGCATATAGTTGGCCCTGATGCTGGGATGCAGTGTGAAGGTGGCTGTGCTGGAGGTCCGTCACAGTGTAATGTTTGCTGGTGGCTAATGTGATCACAGCCGCAGCGAGGCAGGGCTGCGAGTGGAGCCTTAATCTCTCCCAGTGTCTCACTGCTAAATTGGCCCGATTTGTCAGGCAGAGGATCATCGCCCACTTTCAAAGGGCCCTTTTGCTTTTTGATGTGCAGCTTGGGATATTTGATAAAAAAACAAACTGCAGCTCTGCATCACAATTCACAATGTTGGCTACTAAAAGGGCACGCAAGGAGACGTCAGTCAAGTGATAAGCCAAGAGTCAGTGATTTAGGGATGAGATGTTTTTTTCTCTCCCTTATTTATAATATTGTTTATGACTGAAGATCTATTAAAATACAAACTAGGTCATCTTGACCGTTCTCTTTAGATGCATTAAGTCACTAGGGCAAAGACATCATTTTACCAAGACTTTCAAGAAAAAAGACGACACACATTGTTGTCAACTCATTTTGAATTCGGCTGAGTTTTCCTGTGCTTATTCTGAAATTGGTTTTAAAGGTAGGCCCCCTTATCTGAAATTGAACATGTCAGTGACTTTTCACTGGCTCTTAAAAAGCCGTCAGAGGGGAAAATAACACATCCACATTCAGTTCTTCAGTTTGTAAATTCCTTATGTATCTCTTTCATTTCCTACAGAGATATTTGCATATTTGTAAAGATGTCCTCACACTTTTTCGTAGGAAAGGTTGCATTAAAAGTTGCCCTGATGTATGGAAACAGAACATAGAATATCTTTAAGTATGGCTGGATGCCCTACAATGTTATTAAGTAGTGAAAACATTGAGATATTTGCTTAGCTTAAGCAGGGAGATTCCCATGTCAAGGATAGTAAAACTGAGCTCTGATCACAGCCAATCAGGTATAAAGTCATCTGGTTTTCCAATACTAAGGATCTTATTTCCAAAACTTATTAATTCAAGGCTTGCTACCCAGCTTCTCTTATTTCCAGTCTTATATATTTGAGGGAAAGTGATGTGATTCAGGAAACAGATGTATTTGTGATAATCTTCTCTCCAGACTCTGAATGTATGTACTAACTGATTTTTCTTTTCTTTTCAGGGTAGTTTGTCTGGAGTAAGACGAATGCGGTGGCAGTGACGACACAGTTAAGGACGCAGTATGAAGGCTTGAATGCTGAAGAGGTGGGCTTGGCCTTTCACTTTTTTTCTGCCTCCTTACTTGTCAATCCAGACATGGTCATGTCAACCGGCTCATGAAGTCAGGGAGCAGCATCCCATCCCAGTTGCAGCCATGTCTCTCTGCTAAGTGCCTTTAGCCTTTTGCACTGGTGTCACGACCAGCCTGAAGCATCCACCAATGGAGCGCACCGTTGGGGGTTCAATCCCCGCCACTGATGAGTTTTACACCCGCCACCTCCGTATAGTCAATGGAGTGACTGTGCCCACCCGCACAGACAATGTCCATGCCACTGTGAGCACAGGAGTGCCTAAAATGGGTGTACGGGCTCGTGTGGCCGACTGGCCCCCAAGGAAAGACTTTACAGGGGTTGCGTGGCCCTCAGCTACAGAGCCTGAGAACTCTGGTGTGCCCTCTGCTGGAAAAAGTCACATTAAGTTAGGCTCTATAATGAGCCCTCAGGACTCATCAATGCTGCGTAACATTCACAATACTTTGAGGAATCGAGCCCAGGCCCAGGCCAACAACTATAGCCCTGATACCCGGTACCTAGCCCAAGGAGACTACAGAGGCCCTGCACATAGAAACCCGCGACAGAGACGCATCCGTCAGCGCAGCAACAGTGATATGACCATCAGTGAGATGGAAGGCAGTGGAGACAGTGGAGAGGACTGGGGTCCAGCATCGGGAGCCAAATGGTCCCCACTCCATCGCGAATACGGTAGCACCTCCTCAATAGATCAGCACGGAGCAACTGGAGAGAGCTTCTTTGAAATGCTTAGGGCCTATCAAGAGGACAAAGTTGACCAGCGTAGCCCTGCTCCAGAGAAACTGGAGGACATGCTGATTGTTGGGCAAAAGCAGGCCAGCATTGATCTTCCGGAGGACGTTGTGGACAGCCAGCCTCCTAAAGCCAGGGATAAACCCCCAAAGAGAAGAACTAAATCCGAGACAGGGGGTGAGTCTATATTCCGTAAACTTCGGAGCGTGCGGGGTGAGTCGGACTCCCCTAGAGCAGGGTCTGACATAGAGGATAGTCGGACGGAGGACATGGGACCCGCTTTCAAGCCCTGGTTGTGTCAGAAAGGCTTTGCCCACTATGATGTACAAAGCATGCTGTTTGACCTCAACGAAATTACTCAGCTGCGGCAGATCGCAGGCAAGAGGAAAAACACGACCACGGGGGCGTCTGCTGCTGCTGTAGCTTCGGCCACCTCCACCCTCTCGTCCACACACAGCCTGTCTTACAGCTCCCCGGGTGGTAGCCAGGAAGACCTCAGTTCCAGGGACAGTCCTGGTCTGGACGCGGGGGATGAACAGAGCAACGAAATTCTGCTAAGTTGCCCCTGCTTCCGCAACGAGATAGGTGCTGATGGCAATGGGAGGCGCAGATTGGGAATAGGTGGGCCAGGGTATCACGGGCTTGTGGGTGGTGGAGCAGGTCACAGTGGCTCGGGGACCCTGAGTGGGGAAGGGAACTTGTACGAAACATCTGTGAGCACACACTGCACTAACGCTGGAGTAGCAGTGCTAGAGGGACCAAAGGAAGGCCCCAGCACGCTCAGCGAAAAGGGCAAACAATACATTGTAGAGCATGTGGACCTGGGAGCCTACTACTACAGGAAGTTCTTCTACTTGAGGGGTAAGATTAATTTAAGTGCTTTCATTACGTACTCATTAACATGTGAATGTGTGCTGTTAAAAGCAGTAAAGTTTGATATTACCTAACAGATGTTTTCTTTTTGTGATTTTTGCCTGTCTCTCTGCCACTTCCTCCTCCTCAGATCACTGGAACTACTTTGGGATGGACGAGGCACTGGGACCAGTGGCAGTGAGCTTGCGCAGGGAGAAGCTGGAAGAGGACAAGGAGCAGGGCCAGCAGTATAACTACCGTCTCATCTTCAGAACCAGCGAGGTCAGCCTATACCCCAACCTCAACCTCAGCACCACATCACATCAATCCTTCCTGCTGTGGGGTGAAACTTTTGGTTGACTGTGAAAATAGACATTCATTTAGTTTGCTCGGATTTTATATCCAGTTTATAGTACACCTTCTAAACTTAGTAGAGATTCAAATTTGCCCTTGACTGACTGGAATCACAGTTGACCGGCTGATCAGTCTCACATTCTGTGCCATTCAAATTTGCTAAGACTATTATTACAGCCACACACGCATAATGTTGAGACTTTCCGGACCCTCTGAGCGATTAAGGCTATTTATAAAAAGCTACTGGCGACAAATAAGGCAACTTATTCAGACAATCAGGGAAAAAGTAAAAAAATGTAGATATAGGTTATTATTTTGTAATTCATTCCTGTGCATGCTGCTCAGAGTAATCATAGTGACCGACTTTTCTACTAACAACAGTGCAGGGTCTCCTCTCCTCTTACGCTGTGCACAGTCAGTAGGTGTTTTGTATTAATATATATATATATTAATACAAAACACCTACCGACCTATATATATATATATATATATATATGTAAAGAGTATTTACATATCATGCGTATAATTTATAAACATACAACTTAATTTTCCAATGAAGAAAATTTTTTAAAATGCTAGGGAATGCTGTCAATTATAGTCATTAGAAAGAAGGAAGATTGGAGTCAGCCAAGGAAGTTGCAATCGATGCATGCCTAATATTTATATGTTAGAAGGTGTGTATAGTTCAACTGCTACTATGCCTGCTACATACTAGGAAGACCAGCCCGAGGCAAAACCAGCCTCAGTCCTTGTTTCTTGTTATGCAACCAGCCCTGGGACTATTCAGCTGTCTCCCGATATCAGCAATGTGTAAAGGAACTTGAGGATGTGCACTCATCTTCCAGCCTCCAAGGCCTGTCAAGGTCCAACAACCTCAAAACCACTGTGTGGAGAGTGCTTCAGTAAAAATAGACTGTCATATTTAGTTGCAATGTTAGCTCCCAGTCTTCTGTGTTTTGGTTTTAGGATTCATTATATGAGTGGACATTTCCAGACAGAGGGTAAAGGCACCTGCTTGGGGCTGTTTGTTGTGGGCTAAAGTAGGACAGGTTGATGTGATTAAAACCCCCACACATTACACTGAAGTACCACAAGACCCCCGCCCCTCATCCTACCCTGCAAACATGGAGTACACAGGTCCATTGTAAACACGGCCTCCAGCTTGTAGGAGAGAAAGTCTTGGTCCTTTCCAGCTGCTTATGATAGCTGAGTGATTGAGTTCACTCCCATAGCCCAGCACAATGCAGACTTTGTCAAGCCCTCCCACGTCTTCTTCCTCAGTTCCACTCTTTATTTACCCGAGGTCTTGAGTCCTAATTATCTTGATATTTCACATCACTTTCTTTAAGGGTACAGTAAGAGGATGGTATTGTGTTAAAAACCTGCAGAGACTTGTATCATTTTTTGTGGTCTTGGCAGGCGTGTTTTGATATCAGTCTGTTCAATCTCCATGAGATTTCCGAGAGGCATTCTTTCTCCTCTCAAACTCTTCTCTGTAATCCCTTCCTCTCTGTCTCCCTCCATTCAGCTGACCACTCTTCGAGGTTCTGTCCTGGAGGATGCAGTGCCTTCCACCTCTAAGCACGGCACCACCCGGGGGCTGCCCATCAAGGAGGTACTGGAGTACGTTCTGCCTGAGCTGGATCTGTCCTGCCTCAGACTGGCTCTCAACACGCCCAAAGTCACTGAGCAGCTGATGAAACTGGATGAACAAGGGGTAGGAGGAACAATAGATTGCCTGGATTTGTACAGAAAGAGCGTTTTGTGAGTTCTTACTCTGTGCTCTGTCCTGACACAAACTGTTAACGACAAATGTTTGCTTTGTTGCTGTCACCCAGTTGAGCTTTCAAGTGAAGGTGGGGGTGATGTACTGCAGAGCGGGCCAGAGCACAGAGGAGGAGATGTACAACAACGAGATGGCCGGTCCCGCCCTGGAAGAGTTCCTCCAACTGTTGGGGGAGAAGGTTCGCCTCAAGGGCTTCACCAAGTACAGAGCCCAGCTGGACACCAAAAGTAATAACTCCCAACACACCTCTAGATCACACACACGTACACACACACAAAACCTTTCACTTTTATTCATAAGTGACTGAGGTTGTGATGCATCTTTTAAAGCAACCGATTATTTTAGTTGAGTTGAGCCTGGTCACATTTATTTTATTACTAGGAACAGTCCTGCTGTAAGTTAGTTTCCCTTCAGTTTCATATTACACTATACTATATAGTGCTTGTACTTTGCTCCTTTATCTTGCTTTTGTTCAAATGTTTCCTTTCACTGGAAATTTTCTCCCACCTTTCACTTTACTTTTCTTTTAATCTCTCTTCTCATGTATCCTTCTCTTTCTGGTGTGTCCACTCAGCGGTGTTAGTGCATAGATGTGCTGTAATTTAATCTAACTGACTTGACTCGAACAAATTTGGTGATTTGAATAAAAAAGGTTTATGATTTCTGGTTTATGGCCTTGTTGTTCCAAAGAACATTGAATGAAAGTGATTGAAATATTCAGACACTGTCCATTGTATTGGAAACTTATGTGACAAAAGAATGGAAAGGGCTCCACTTACAGGTTGACACTAAAACAGTTGATCGAGTGTTGGTTTTGACAGTCATCTTATCCAGGCGGACATCGATCCACAGTCCGCTATTGTCTAGTTGTTTGGGCTACGGTCAAATTGCATCCTGTCTTTCACAGAAACCAAGGAGCTCACAGAATACACATGTGAGAGAGATGGATGGCAGTAATTGTGCATGGGCCTCAACACTGTATTGCTTTTTTCCCCTGCAGCGGATTCCACCGGCACTCACTCCCTGTACACGACTTACAAGGACTATGAGATCATGTTCCATGTGTCGACTCTGCTGCCTTACACACCCAACAACAAACAGCAGGTAAAGATGGAGAGCCCAGCCTTTGTGGTAAACCATTAGTTGTGTTTTAGGAAAACTCCTTTATTTGCAAATAAATACAAATTAAAGGAAGGGTGTATCATTTAGATAAATGCATGATATGACTCGTGGCTCTGTTATCAGATTTGACTCTCATCCAACTTTCATTCTTAAGAAACTTTTATTGTTTCCATGTGATTAAATGAGATGCACCATAAGATTGGACTTTGCTTTCAGATTCAAGTCCAATACTTGTTTTCTGATGTCTAGTTGCTGAGGAAGCGCCACATAGGGAACGACATTGTGACCATCGTGTTCCAGGAGCCCGGCGCTCACCCTTTTACCCCGAAGACCATCCGCTCTCACTTTCAACATGTCTTCATCATTGTAAGGGTGCACGATCCCTGCTCTGACAACACATGCTACAGGTGGGCTTCTTTTTTATTTGACCAGCAGAATAATGGCTAAACTCGACAAAATGAACAGCCCATTGAGGTGTGCAGTAAATGTGTCAGGATCACAATGCAAACATGGCCAAGTCTTTTTTCTTTCTTCTACACATGTATTCATGCTATGTGGTTTGTCAAAGAAAGAAAGGAAGGGAGAAAAAAAAAAAAGCAGCCTTGGAAAGGTTTCCAGTCGAATATGAAACTGCAACTCACACTGAGGTTAAGTTAAAAAAAGAAGCAGTCTGCATCCAGATGTCTAGCTTGTGGCATGGAAGCACAGATAAAATAATATAAAATTCCTTCAAATATGAAACAACCTTAAAAGCATGCCAGTTAGGCTGCTAGGTATGGATAAATATGACTGTATCTAGAGACTTAGGAAACTCATGACAATTTTAAGTGGGTCAAACTGACCCAACCGTGTACCAATATTGTAAAATATCTGGTTTTATCTGCCATCTCACTGCAGCACTGGGCCCTTTTTATGGGAAAGCTCCACACCACTTTCAGTGCTACCAGCAGCGTGTTTTTTATGCTACAGTAGCATTAAGACAAAAGCATTGACTGGGAGGCATGGGTCAAACATAAAAGCCTGTTGCGTGACTGTCCTGTCGCTCCCGATTGTGCATGGTCATGTCTTCTGCATGTCTCCATCAGAATAAATTAGTTTGATTATGATCAAATGGAATAGATTGGCCCTGTAGTAGCTGTCCAAATGATAGGAGTCCTCCCCCTCTTCTCCTCTGCTGGCTGATTCTTAGCCTTGTGATGATCAGACTGCAACTCTGGAGTTCACAATCATGCATCACTACCCCACCACTCTCACACACACACACACACACACACACACACACACACACACACACACACACACACACACACACACACACACTTTCTGTGCTCTGCATGCACAGATATGACACACACACTTCACACATAGTTGCTCCCTCTCACTCCCGTTTCTCCTTTCTACCTCGTTCTCATGCTCACTTGCACACGGTTAAAGACACATGCACGCACTTTCCCCCCATGCACATTAATTCACTCAAAGGCTCACTCTTCACACACCCATACAATAAAAGCCTCCCCCTTCTTCTCCTCCCCTCGCTCCCTCCCTGCCACTTTGCCTTTGGGCAGCGGGAGCCAGAATGGTCTGAAGGAGTTAGCGCCATGCACATGAAGTGCTCTCTCTTCGCCTGGACATGCATGTGAGCGGGGAGGATTGTTGAGAGCAGAGTCCCTCAGAGCTCACGGAGTCCATCTCAGGAGTGGACGGGTCAGGCCAGCCTTCTGTCTCTCAGCTCGCACCCGCGTCAAATTCAGGCTAATTTATTTGGAGCCTTTCTTTTTTGCCTTCTGGTTCCTTTTTTTCGGACCAGCTACTCCATACCATAGACCAGTGGACACCTTGATTCTGCTTGCTTTTGCCTAAAGGGGCCATGTTTTAGTTTAAATTCTGGGAAAAGAGAACGGCTGAGATGCTGGTTCTCCTGGTTTGCTCTATGGATGAAATGTATAGGCGCGGGACACCGAATCCTTGAGGACGATCTTTCTACCCCACCCAGAGATACTCACACACTCCGAGCCTCTGGCTTCTTCTCCTATTCCTTGGATTGAGGCACCAAATGTTAAGACTTCACTCCTGACTGTTTGTCACAAGTCTTTCCATAGATTCCTTTCCCTGATGGTTTGGAAAAGATTTAGCGTACGGACAAGCGAACACAGGACACAAAGATTTGCTACACCGTATCGAGTGGAATATCTTGATGTCATATTGTATCAACAGAGGAGAATCTAGTTATCATCGACACAGGGATTCACTTCACATTGATTGCAACATAGATTCAGGATATTAGGCGGTAATACTCAGTAAGAACATGGTTGCTTTTTGGTGACACCAAGAGGTAAGTTATACACTGCAGGTGTTTGTGTTGATATTGGCAGGTTGTGGTGTGTTGCTATTGTTAAAACCATGCAGAGTAGTTGATGCTGTGATTTGACTTTGCCACTGAATTCCAAGCTCCATGGATTTCAGCTTATCGCAATCACACTCTAGCAAACATAAACACAAACACGCACAAAATTCTCGAAACCTGTTTCCCCACAAAGATATTATTGTGTGTTTATATTTTTGCCATCTTGTCTTATGTCTGTGTCTTCATATCTAGTGAGCATGGGATGCGTTTTTTAAGAGGGATTATAGAAGTAAAGAGTATTTTATGATTTCTTGAGTCATTTAGTTATTAATAGCCTGTTGTTGCCTGCTGCTGAGTTCTGGATAATGCTCAGGTCATATTGAGCCAGACCAGAGCATTAGAGGAGTAAGTGGCCCGGGGCCAGCGGGGTGCTAATCTGCTGCTTTCAACCGCTGCCTCAAAGTCGCACAGGGCCAGCAAGGCGGATTGCATAACTAGACCTTTGTTTAGGGAACGTAGGCCGTTTGTGCTTGCTGGCTCTAGCCACAGCACTGCTTCTTCATACCATGATTTAGCAGAGAGTGGCAGGGTGTCAGCACTGGGGAGCCGGCTTGTCAACTGTGATTGGATGTATAGTATTCATTCGCCGGGTGAAGTCAGGCAAAGTTTACAAATGTTCTGCTAAAGGCTACGACTTGTTATCCATTAAATAGACTGGATGAGGATTTGTCCGGACTGTCCCATCAGCTTATCCAAGACCATGTCTCGGTTTTCATGCACTAATGGTCTTAGTGTATATGCTACTGACTGTAATGTATCTGTACACTTATAGCCTCCAATTATGCAGCCAGACTACAAATAAACATACTGCCAACTGATTTGATAATCCAAGTATGTTGTCCCAAATGGTAAATTGATCCAAATATGTTAGACAAACACACTTTGCTGAATTTGTTCCACACTTTTCTGCAAATGTTCTTATTAACAGCAACAATGACAGCAGCAATACCTACACCTGTTAACTAATTTATAGTAATCCTATTCAAGGACAGCCATTGTTTGCAAATGAAATAGGAGTAGAAGAGGGTAACAAGAGGAGAGCCTGACCAATAGGAACTCTTACACCCTTCTTTATACTAAAAGGGAAACGGGTCAAAGGCAACATCACCTTAGAGGAAACTATATAAAGGTGTCTCCACTATGCTGATTAACAAGCCTATGCATGGGCTGTTCGTCCTTGAAATGTAATTTTCCCCCCCCATTTATTTGACTATCATGGAATTCAATTATGTTAACTTTAAGTCTTTGTTTGTTTCATCTTGTTATGTTTCAGGCTATTCATATTTTATGTTTATTCTATTTTGATGTATTTGTCTTCAGATATACAGACTTTAGACATATTGTTTGCATTTTAAATTTCTGCAAAAATGTTTTGGGATTTAATTATGACAGAATCAAACCTAACCATACTTTTAAAATACATTGCTGCAAAGGCTTATAAAAAGTGGTTTACCACGTGTGGATTATGATGTTTGTTTATTTATATACTATTGCAGTGACTTGAAACCTTCCACCTCTTTTTCCCTTTCTGCAGTGTGGCGGTCACCCGTTCCCAGGACGTTCCCTCTTTTGGCCCCCCAATCCCCAAGGGCGTGACCTTCCCCAAGTCCACTGTCTTCAGGGACTTCCTGTTGGGCAAAGTCATCAACGCTGAGAACGCAGCCCACAAGTCAGATAAGTTTGGTGCCATGGCAACGCGTACACGGCAGGAGTATCTTCGAGACTTGGCAGAGCGTCATGTGACCAGTACTCCAGTAGAACCCACAGGGAAGTTCCCCTTCATCTCTTTGGCGCACAAACGACGGGAGAAGGTGCGTCCGTACAGTGGGGCGGAGCTGCGGAGCCTTGGGGCCGTGACCTGGCAGGTCCATGCTGAGGATCAGGTAGCCGGTGCTGAACGCGAATGCCTGTTGGCCATTTCAAATGACTTCATCATCCTGTTGGATCAGGAGGCCAAAGCTGTCGTGTTTAACTGTGCCACACGTGATGTCATCGGTTGGTCAACTGGAAGCCCCGCCTCCATGAAGATCTACTATGAGCGTGGTGAGAGTGTATCACTGCGCTCCATCAATAACAACACAGAAGACTTCGGAGAGGTTGTCAAGAGACTGGAGGTCAGTGGGGCACCACTACTGTCTATGACAGTACATCTCATTAGCGCATACCATCTGCTGTAGCTTTAAGAAGTTACACTGAGCCAAGCACCCCAAGTCTGAGCAACACTGCAACACTGTACTTTTATCATTATATTTACATTTTGGCTAGTTCTATGTGACTCTTATCTAATACACAGAACAATGACTAAAACTGCAGAATAAACATACATTGCTAAACCAAGTAACCAACGTCAGTCAGTACAGAGGTCAGGGCCTTAGTGAAGCACTCAGGGAAGTTTTTCAGTGCTATCAATTACCAGTCACCTGATGTGTGAGGGCATGTTAAACCCTCTTTCCGCTTCCTTGACAACAGCTGTATGAAAAAATAAGAACCAAGTATTGTTGATGTTATTATAGCAACATAAGGGTGTAGCCTCAAATTATACAGTCGCCAAAATGCCACAGCTGTTGTGTTGACTCTATAATTATAAGTCATGCTAAGCACAATACATAGTAATTTGGTGATTTGATATCATTACTGCGGTTCCTAAACGTTGTGTAGGTACGGCAGTGTTTTTTGATGAGGCACTTGGATCATTCTGCTGACTCTGCAGTTCTAGTTGGCTGTAAACAAAGTACAGATTTACTGTTTGCTGCTACCAGTACTGGCACACGCCCTTCCCCTAAATAAGGAATAAAGCGGTATCGCTGTCCTTTCTGTGATTTGCTGCTATTTTTACTATTTTCTATTCCGTGTACTTACTACTATTTACTTCTCAGTTAACTGCCCATAGGTTGAGGAAGAGCTAGACAGGGTGTCTAATGGTAGTCAGCTATCATGGGCGTGTACCGAATAATTTAATTTCAGTGCTTGGTATTCAAAGTATGTGACTGAAATGTGTGCCTCAGCTGGGGTGGGATTAAAGCTAGTGTCAGATGCATCTTAAAAGATGTGGTTGCTTTGAAGAAGGTTTATTAGTTTATCTGCAAAAGACAAACTTAGTAAATTGTTTAATACATCATGCATGTATTCTACTCTGTCTCTGATTTGTCCCTCTACACCTCCACTCCCTCCCTCACTCTGTTCTGTAGCTGTTGACCAAGGGCAGTCAGACCACAGAGATGACCCTGCGCCGTAATGCCCTGGGCCAGCTGGGCTTTCATGTTAACTTTGAGGGAATTGTTGCAGAGGTGGAGCCCTACGGCTATGCTTGGCAGGCTGGGCTCAGGCAGGGCAGCCGATTGGTGGAGATTTGCAAGGTGTCGGTGGCCTCGCTGTCTCACGAGCAGATGATCGACCTGCTCAGAACCTCTGTCACTGTCAAGGTGGTTATCATCCCCCCACATGAGGACTCCACACCACGCAGGTAGAGTGGAAGTATATGATCTATAGATGTGAGAGACACTCTGCTAAATGCAGTTGTCTGTGGCTTTTTGAGGCTGTCCCATTCTGACTGTGAATACCTCATGTGCCAACAGAGGCTGCTCAGAGATCTACCACATGCCGCTGGTGGACTACAAGAACCACAAGGAGGGCATGCCCTATGAGTTAAAGTTCCCTTTCCGCCCCACCAACAACAACAATACCAAGTGGCCACGCACCTCATCCAGCCCTCAAACACGCGCTGCTGGCTCAGCGGGAACACTGATCAAGGCCCCACCTTCAGACTTCAGTGACCGCAACTCTGCTGCTATTCCCCGAAGTGTGTCCAGTGACGGACGACCCATCAACCCCAAAAGGTCACAAAATAGATATAATGCTGTTATGAAACTCTCAGAAACACTGAGCACAAATCTGCCTGCTTGCAGTCCACAGATAGTCTTTAATGACATACTTATGTGTCGTCACAGATACTCCCCAGGGAACGACAACTACGCCATGGCCTGCTCCATTGTGATGGGCCGCACAATGCACAACACAAACTCTCCTTCCAGCCTCCCCTATACGGATGCCATGAGCTCCAACCAGTGGAGGCAGAAATCTATGCCTGATGGGTAAGTTTTTCTGCACCCCACATGCTAAATTGGCCTGCCGCACTGCCTGGCAACATAGCTGACCTTCCTTATCTCCCCTTTAGGTTTAATAACAACGGCCGCCAGTCCCCTGTGTCATCTGTGCGGCAGGTGGCAGGTGAGGGGGTCAATGGGATCAAAGCGTGCTCTAGCTCTGGTGTTGGATGGACCCGAACTGGGGAGAGGGACAAAACCAGTGCAGGTGAGAGGAACTCCAAACTCTGGTCTCAGCATTAGTAATGGCATTAAATGTTACATGACTTTTTCTTTGCTGCCACTTCTCAACAGAACTCATTACCGATAAGTCTTTCCCTTCCATAGACACAGTGGTTTCCAAAGCTGTGATTCCTCGACTCCAGTCATCAGAGCAGGGCAGCCACCTGTCTCCAAACAAAAGCACTAAGGTGAGCCGTAATCAATAAGCACAATACTGTAAGCAAATTTCCTGCTCCTATGTGATGGCAAGTTATGAGTTGATAGAGAAGGCTCTTTTGAGTAAGAGCTACATGTGTACAGTCTTTAAATAATGACAGTGGAGTAAGCTTGAAAAATCGTAATAATAGTGAATATATGAAATATGTACTGTATAAACTGGGAAAATGCTGATTTGATTTCTCATCTCTGAATAGCCGGACGCTCCGTATTCATCCAGCCAGTCTAGCAGCAACACACTCTCGAGCAACGCCTCCAGCTCCGCCCACAGCGACGAGAAGTGGTACGAAGTCGGCTCCCGTTCAGGAGTGCGGAGCGATCTCGAGCTCAACGGCTACCTGCAGGGCACCTCCACTGACAGCGGCATCGATGCCACCTCCTTCACCGCCACACAGAGCAGCACAGCTTCTTCCACTGGTGCCTTCAGGGCCAAAGACAAAAGCCCATGGCAGGATGACACAGCAGGCAGCCAGACGGCCACAGACTCTTCACCTCCAACCCCAGACTCTCTTGTCGCCATCGGAGACAGTGAGATCCCAGCGAAGACTCCATCGGCCTTTCCACTAGTACCTGATAGTGTTCCTTACAGTCAGAGTGATGCCGCCTCCCACTCCAGGTGTGCTTCTGTTCTGTCTGAGTCAGCTGTAGGCAGCTAAGGCATTTGTATCCCTGCATTGATGTTTCATTAAACAGAATGATTTATTGTAGTCCACACATATCTTGTACCTCCCCCGAATGCAAAAGTCCAAAGCTCTGCGGTTTGGCATTAGATAGAGGGAGAGAGAATGAAATAACTGTGTGTGTGTGTGTGTGTGTGTGTGTGTGTGTGTGTGTGTGTGTGTGTGTGTGTGTGTGTGTGTGTGTGTGTGTGTGTGTGTGTGTGTGTGTGTGTGTGTGTGTGTGTGTGTGTGTGTGTGTGTGTTGCATTTGCATGTATCTCCCTCTCCTGGTATCCATGATATAAAGGAAGTGCTTGAAGTTGCTAGAAATGCAGACTGTGAGCTCAGCACTGTTCCCCCTCTTCTAAATCCCACTTCCTTTTGAATCAACTAAAGCTTTCCTCCGTCTCCTCTTCACTCAGCCAGAAATAACTCAGCTCCACCAGACCTGTACATTGGCAGCATTGTTTTCTAGTATGTGCACGTACAGGCGCGCCAGCACACACAAAACCTGCTGTTTCAAAATTCAAGCTTTTATTTTTAAAGTATGGATAAATGTTATTTGAAGTGAAAAGACACTGTGTCCTATTTTTTTTATTTAAAGTTATCAGTCGACTCCATCTGCAGAGGTAGCAGGTTGACTTATGGTTTTCAAGAAAATCTGTTATCTTTTGTTTATATACGCAAAAAGTCTACATGCAACTGCTAAAATTTTATGACAGTTTGAACTAGGAGGAAAGTGTCCATCTGGGGGAATTAAATTTCAGCCAAATAAAAAGATATTGGAGCTTCATCAATCATGCTTACTGAAGCAAGGCAAAATATAATTAATCACTAAAAAACTAACATAAATAGTCTAATAGTTTGTCTCACCTCCCTCCCTTTTTCTCCAGCACACTCAGTTCTGGAAACTCAGGGAGTCCCATGGACCAGGGGCAAGACGAGGTGGCTGCTGCAGCCACCTCACCTACATCACCGGGCAGCAAGAGTTTCTACCCTCGTCAAGGAGCGACCTCGAAGTACCTGATTGGATGGAGGAAACCTGGGGGAACCGTCAACTCTGTGGACTTTGGCAGCACTCGCAAGTAAGATGGAAACCGTGTCCCCTGCAATGCTGCATGTTGACAAAATGATCATTCAGTGCTGGTATATTATTTCTCACTGACTGCTCACATAATACTTTTATAGTTTGGCCAACAACGCCACCATGTGGTGTAGCTGTTTTGTTTTTTTAAGCAAAATGTTTTGGTTCCCAGAGAAGTGTGACTAGACATAATAAACCCTTTATCATTCATTCAAGGCAGGATATGTCTCATTGTGTGGCCCAAAGGGCGATTGCATCATTTGTGGTTTGTGGCAACGGCTGTTTTCACACTTTACAGCTGTTCATCAAACCAAAGATATTCAGTGTGAAGCAATTTAGTGGTTAAGTGTCTTGTCAAGGCCATTTTAACACCGTAGAGAATAGTTTAGCAGCTCATTATCATTCACAGATTCCCATCCATCCATCTTCCGTTACCGCTTATCCAGTTAAGGGTCGCGGGGGTGCTGGAGCCGATCCCAGCTGTCAATGGGCGAAGGCAGGGTACACCCTGGACAGGTCGCCAGCCTATCACAGGGCAGACATATATAGACAGACAACCACTCACGCTCACATTCACACCTACGGGCAATTTAGAGTCATCAATTAACCTAACCTGCATGTCTTTGGACTGTGGGAGGAAGCCGGAGAACCCGGAGAGAACCCACGCTGACACGGGGAGAACATGCAAACTCCACACAGAAGGTTGTCTAGCCCGGGAATTGAACCCGGGCCCCTCTTGCTGTGAGGCGACAGTGCACCACCGTGCAGTGGTGGATTCCCATCCAGTCTGAGAATTTGAACAGCTGACCTTTGATTACAGGAATGCTTTTAATTTGTTCCTGGCCATCACCTCAATCACCTTTGCTAACTGATTTGCTATATACAGCATTGTTTGTTATTTGGATTTAAGAGGTATCTCTCTGAGTTAAATCTTACTTTTGTCTCCAGACGGCACCAGAGTGATGGTCTGCTCGGTGGTCAGCCGCAGCTCCGGGCCAATCTCCGGGGCTCCCAGTCGCCCCAGCGGCACACTGCCAAGTCCAGCCTAGAAGAAGACTTGAAGAAGCTCATCACACTTGACAGCCCTCCACCTACTACAAGTGAAGAGAAGGTACTGACAAAAGCCTGTGGGCTAATTGTCCATACTGATGCTAGCAACGTAGTACGGTGATTCCTGACCAATTAAAACGGTGCATTTGCAGAATATTTTCACGTTGTTTTACCTGTGTCCTTTCACTTGCTTGTTTCCATTCCTTTCTGAAGCCGTTGTTTCCGGGCCCTCCGCCCACTCGTCGCTCCCTCCAGAGAACCCTGTCAGATGAGAGTATTTACAGCGGGCAGAGGGAGCCGTCCTCCGGTGGACAGCGCGACACGCCTACTGACCTTCTGTTCAGCTGCTCCACCATACCCCGCTCACCCACTGCTCGCCATGGACCAACCCGGCGGGCATCACACAAATCCCTGGGTGAATGTTCAGTTTGTAGTTGATCATAGAGGAGATGGCAGTGTGATGCATACTTTTGTGAATCTTTGTTTGTAGTTTGAAAAGTAATGAAGTTGGATAATATGATTTGCAATACATAGTAAATAAGATTTTTAAACTAAATCTCCAAAAACTTAAAATAGACACCTCCAAAGACTAGATATCACCTACAATCTCACTTTGAATGTAGCATCACTGTTGTCTGCAAAATGTCTCTATTTTCTTACCACTATGTTTAACTTGGCTGTTTCTTCTTCACAGGAGACCTTTCAGCCCCGGAGATGTCAGACCTGGAGCTGGAGAGGAAGAGGCAGCAGCTACAGGACGCTGTCCTCATGCCACTCCCTGACTCTGGGGCAGATGGCCCGCTGGACTGGGCCCACCTCGTAGACGCTGCCAAGGCATTTGAGGGTAGGCACACGTTGGGTTTTAATTTAATTCTGGAAGTGAAGGTTAATGACTGATATTACTTTTCAGTGGTAGGTGTGGCCAACTGCTATCTTGATCCTCACCAGAAGAGGGCAGTGTTAGTCTGTTCCGTTTGTTCCTTTTCCAAGTCTAATAATACGTCTTCTTTCTCTTTTTTTAATTCAGAGCAGAGGCTGGTCTTCCTTGCAGCCCAAGAGGAGAGCTCCATGGCTGAGAGTGCAGCAGCCACCAGCCCCCAGCAGGCTGAGCCTCAGGCAGCCCCGCTGAGACAACCCTCGCCTGGGTAAGATGCTCATGGCCTGGGACCAGTGTTAATCCACTGGTGTCCAGCATTGTGCCATGGAAGACCCTGTAGATCTCACTCCGGTGAAACCCTACAGCAGCTGATATCACTAATTAGTCCTCCGTTCTGGTTCACTCCATACTAAACAGTAAAATCATTAACTATAGTGTATAAATTAAACCTCCACAGGACTTGAAAATGATTGTGTCGCAGTTTTAAGTCACTCTGATGTTTCAGTGTTCGTTCCAGCTAATGTCCTGGTTGTCCTTTTCCTCAGGGAGACCCCGGCCTGCCTGATGGGGAAGGTCAGCCAGCTGGAGTCGATGGTGAAAGTGCTACAGGAGGACTTGAAGAAAGTGAGTCATCTTTCAATAAGAGTGAGACACAGACTTAGACTGACAAGATGTGATAAATCAGATTTAATTATTTTAATGTCAAAATCCAGATAAATGTGGCTTTAACATACAATAAGTATATATCAAGCAGCTGTTTAACTATAGACAGCTTTAGTGAAAAACAAGATGAAAGACATTGCATTTTCAAAGCTTGTTTTTTTCATTTCTTATAATGTTGTTTTCCATACATGGTTTTGTTATGAGCCAGTGTAGAACTGAGAAGCTTTGAATAACTTGAATAATCTTCTTGCCAATTTCGTACTCAAACACTGTTGATGAAATAAAATCACATCAAAAGTGGGAACCCGTAAGTCTGTTGTTGAACCGAGTCAAACCTAAGATCACACTGCTCACACACATCTTTGTCGCCACCAGGAGAAGGATGCCAAGGCGTCACTGCAGGTACAGATCCAGAGCCTGCGAGAGGACAATCAGCGTCTCCTGGAGGAGTCCTACAGCGCCTCAGCCAAGCTCAAGAAGTTCACAGAGTGGGTCTTTAACACCATCGACATGAACTGATGCACACAGCTGCAGACTGCTCTACCTTAGGAGTTTGACCACTACTCAAGCTAATCTGAAACTTGGTTGTTCAGTGCTGCACCCACAACAGAACTACTTATAAAAACTCTCAACATGAACGTTTACTCTCAAGCTTTCACAAACCAGTGCCAACATGGACTTACACATCATCCATTATCAGCCTTGTGGATCTATGGTAGGATCACCATGAAAGACTTTGGATAAAGAACAGGGGAATAGAGGAAAGAGAGCAGTGGTGCCACTGTGTGTCCGTTTTGATCAGCATGCACTCCCCTTCTTAGAATTTCACAAATATGATGTTTTGTGTCTATTCTAATGAATTCTTGGTACCCCTGCATGTCAGAGACAGCAAGATGTCGAAACTAACCTAGAGGGATTTAAAGTCACTGTCCCCATTTATCTCCCCAGCAAACCTAATTACAAGCGAACAGATTTCCAATTAAAAAGCCCCAACACAATTTAAAATGTGTTCCTCTCATTGAGTTGGTGAAAATAGTCTTATATTTCTCTGATAGAGCTTTACACTTTCTAAGAATTAAGTGACCGTGTGTTGTAAATTATCAATTTCCCCAATTCAGTGATAACACTGATTATTTTGTATTACTAACCAAAAGAAAAAAGCTATTTGGGATGGTGGGAGACGTTGTCCCCTATAAGACACTATGCTTTCTGGGAAGCAGTGTAGGTAGGTAGACACAGACAGACCGAGACAGACAGGCCCTCTGCATAGCACATAACTGTAAACACTGTAAGGTCAAGTCTGTAATGCCTATGCACTGTAATAAGAAGTGTATCAAATGTTTAACTTCTAGAGGGTTAAAAGAAAGTAATACTTGTAAAGGACTACTGGTCACAAGCTGATGAAAAGAATATGTATTGTAAAATCAGAGAACAATATGTTCCGTTCAGTGTCATTTATTCAGATTATTGTAAATATATGATGTTAACATTTATTTTCTCACCTCTGCCCTTGATATATGTAGAGTATTTATGACAAAGATGTTTGCCAAGAAAAGAAAACAGTCATATGCAGTCAGAGATCTGCATGTACTTATAATGGCCAGTCTCCTATATGACAGTGTGTGTATATATAGATCTATATAGATCTATATATATATATAGATATAGACAAAAACAGAGTTTTAAACTGGAGAAAGCTACTTTTTGGATCCAAAATACTAAATTTTGTTATGTCTATCAGTTTATGCAGTGGATTGATTGAAAGCGCCACCTAGTGTTGACAACATGCCCTCCATCCATAGCATGCTTCAATGCCTCAATCTGATCCTTATTCTCTCAATAGAATAAATCGGTACTGTTAAGTATATGATTCCATAGTAAGATAATGTGTAAATCCTAAAATTCCAGCTACAGAGTTTTTCTGTAGTGTTTAAATCTGCTTGTAAACCAGACCTGAATTTGGTCTGTAGATAACCCCAGAAAGTCCTTATTTAAGCCTCATAACTGTTACTTTTCTACTCAGATACTGTGCAACTGTATATAAGGAGAGTTTGATATTCATCAGAATTTGCACCTTCAGTCTTATTTTTTAAGATTATTTTTTATGTATTTCTGCTTTATTGGCTGGGATAGAGTGGCGAATGAAAGGCGCTATATGGAAGATAAACAGGGGGGAGACAGGACAAAGACATAAGACAGGACAGGACAAAGACATAAGACAGGACAAAGACCATGAGCCGGACTCGAGACGAATGAGTCACAGGCCCTTAGCACAGCAGACCGGCCCCTGCCACCTTCATTATGAACATGTGTGACAGCATGTGATCCTTTCCATTGAGCTGTGATGTGTAAAAAAAAATGTTTATATCTATTAAAGATATTTTGTTGAATTACACTTTGCCTCACAGAGTGGTCTTTTTTGGCATGGCAAATATAATGTGATTCAGACACGATTTAATATTTATTTCAAAACAGACCACCACCCCCCACCCCCAAAGAAAAACCCTCAAAGACAAAAACAGGAAGTAATGTCACCTCTCGGGACATTTGAGGTGAGTTCTGGAGTAAATGGATATCTGTCAGTGGCCTGGCAGGAGGTGACTGCCTGTTGTATTGTGGTCAACACAGAGCTGCTGTTATTCCACTTAGGCATGATTATGATTACACAAGGTGGTCTCCCTGACACAGACGGGACTCGATCAGACAGATTGATGGATGAGGATAACCTCTAAGACGCCAATGTGAAGACATAAACGATAATGGTTCCCAAGAAATTACTGGAGTGTGATGTCTTGCAGAGTTATGGCTCCTCTGCTGCAAAGCTGTTTTTTTTATTTTTTATTTGGAGCCAATTGGCTGACACGTCTGCCTTGAAATAATACACACAGGAACACATGCAGGCTACATTGATGGAGGTGTTGGTAGCTAGACTGTGCACCTACTGTCCAAGTGGATCCATTTTTGGTTGAATCCAATGGAAGAGATGTGGGGCAAATCTATATTCCTAGTTATGTGCAAATAATGCATTTGTCAAAGTTTATGTTAGACCCATAGTTGGATTAATCCTCATTTCAGTCCCCCACAGTGTTTTCTTAATGGGCTCCATAGGAGGAAGATAAACAAATTAGCATGTCTTCAACATGCCAACATGCTCACAGTGACAATGCTAACACAATGATAGTATTTACCATGTTATTTTAGGCCATAGACTGTAGGTTTAGCCTGTTGTCATTCTGATTATTTTGCTAGTTGGCACTAAATACAACGTTTTGCTGAGGTATTTGGGCATTACAATTGTTTTTCAATTTCAGCTCGATAATGGTGAATTTGAATGTATCCTCTACGGGCCTGGGATGTCTGTTGCGAGTTTCAATGGCAATCATCCAACAGTTAATGAGGTATTTCCGCTGACTGACCCATTGCTGTCCCTGGAGCCACGCTTCCAGCATGGCCAAAAAGAGGGGATATTATATTAATAAGATATCATTTAGACCGCTGACGCTTCATATTAACTTTGACTGAACTTCACTTTCTGCACAGAATGAAGAATGTGGAGTTTATGTCCCTCCTCTCATCTCAAAACGTGTCAAAAGGTGGTCCCTGACTATCTGAATATCTCTGTCATTACAAATGCACATGTGATCACTGTCGTTAAACAGACTTGAAAAGTTGTAAACTCATATATTCCCTTAATAAAGAATACCTCCATATGTCAGGTGTGCAAAGAGTTGCTCTCCCACAGTGGTGAAGCTGTGAACAGGCCGCTCAATAATTTAGCATTAATGCAGATTATAGCAGGGCTGCCCCCGTATAACAGATTAGAGAAGGCCCTGCCTGTCTGCCTGTCTGTCTGCCCGTCTGTCCGTCTGTCCGTCTGTCACGTTGTTAATGATGGTATTCCTTAATGCCGGAGCAGCTCATGGGACAGTAAGGTATGCAGGTCACTGAAGTGTTGGTCATGCGTGTGGCTCGTTGTAATCAGGGGGGATGGGTGGTGATGTCCTATTGCAATATGGTACATGTGAGGTGTAGCCTACGTGCAGTTGTGATAGCAGAGCTCTAACCATATGGGGAATGGTGCGATATGATAAACAGTCCCTGCTCTTTCCTCCTGAAAAGTATTCGAGGAATGTGTGGGGTCAGGACCGTGGGCCGACGAACGGTTTCACATTCTAATGGGCACGCCGCCACTCACGCGGGTATGTGACCTCAGTTTCCCACATTTACCGAGAACAGCAGTTTTGAATTTTGTAACTTCATCTGCTTTGACCTGAAGGAAATTGGGCTTTTTCTTCTCTTTTGGCTTGATAAAAATCCTGTTCATTCAAGGTCTTTTTTGTGTGTGAGGATTATTTGAAGCGCCGCAAATATTTTCAAAAGCACTAAAGAGGGGGCTTTAGAGCGAGGACCTTTGCTAAGATACCAGCACACTCCTGAAAGAGAGAAGAACACATGGTGGAGAATAGCAAGCAGGAGAGTTATCTGATAACTGGTGAACTGGTTCTGTCAACACAAACATCTGTATTTGTGTGTTCGCTCTGCATGCATGCATTCACAAATTGTACATGCCATGTATTTCTGGAGTATCCTGCTTGGGGGCTTTTGGGATCTCATTTATTGTAGAAAAAAAAAAAAGGTTCATTCGTTGGAGTTTGCCATTTAAGCTTGACTGACTCCAGAGCTTCCATGAAACGATGGAAGGAGAAGAACATAGACATGCAAGAGGGGAGAAGCTGGAGACGGAAATAGAGTGCATGTTTCACATCCTCAAGCACAAAAATGGAACTTATAGTAATGTGAATAGATGTACAAGCTTTTAAATGGAAAATTGAAAAGTGTTATTTCTGAGGTTGCCTGCTCAAAGAGTCTGGGATATATATTTATAGCCTGCATCAGCGTCTGTGCTCAGAAAAAGCAACTTGTTTTTATATTAGCATTTCAATATCCTCCTAATGAAATGTTTCTCATTTTCAGCATCAGTGGGCGCTGCTGCAGTGTGCATCTCTCTGTCCTCCTTTCCTCTATGCTGTGTATCCACTGCTCTCACAGACACACACACACACACACACACACACACACACACACACACACACACACACACACACACACACACACACACCTCGCTGTGTCTGTCTCTCTCCTCCCTCTATTTTCCTCTTTATATTCTCTCTAATTCCTTCATCCCTCCCCCTTTTTCAACTTGATCTGCTCTCTGTTGCACAGAATCTCCCCCCATCTCTCCCTTTCTCCCTCTCTCTTACACACACACACACACACACACACACACACACACACACACACACACACACACACACACACACACACACACACACACACACACACACACACACACACACACACTCACTCTTTTGCTCTCGCTCTCGCTCAGGCTCAAGCACATGCAGACAGAGGGAGAGGGAGGATGAACGAGATGCACACATGTGAGGATCTCCTGAACTGCCGGGGCAAGGCAGGACTTGTGAAGAGAGAAGAAGAAGAAGAGGAGGAGGAATAGAGGAATACTGCAGTGACCAGCCAGCTTCTCTCTCTCCCCTTCTCTCTCTCTCTCTCTCTCTCCCCTTTCTCTCGCTGCTTCACTGCTTTCATCACCCTGTCTTCTTCATCCCCTTCTCTTCCCCCTTTGCCAATTATACCATGAACCTGCCTGCTGCTTGTTGCTAAGGGGGAGCCAACCGGGGGAGCAGAGTGGACGAGGCATTATTTTGTTTCTAAGGTAATGAATGCTTCAGTAATGCAAACTGTCAAGTGTCACGGAACGATGTTGCATTGCACTAGGCTGTTCGCCTGCTGAGATTTAACATTTTTTGGGACTCACAGTGTGGTTCTCAGTGTAACTGGAGCACGGTTTGTTTTTAATGTGTGAACTCTTTGGCAGTTTATTCAGTTTGTTTCAGTTGGCTGGGTGTCGATTGGCTTGTTTATTCGAGCCCTTGCGGTGGGGGGGTTCTGCCCTTTGAATATGTGTACAGTGTCCTTTTGTGTTTGTCTCCTCATAAATTGGTGTTTGCTTGGATTTGAGGTTGTGCATGTGCAAAGACAATTACATGCACTGCACAAGGGGGCGTGTTATTGCTCTCTGGCTGCCTTTAAGCAACTGTCAGTATTTTGTCCGTTACACTATGACACAAGTTTTCAATTAACATCTCTCCACCTCTCTATGGAGTTTAATGTGTATGCTTTAGCAACCCAATTGTGAGGAAGTTGTTTTCTAGCTTCCTGTCCACAAGGGATCTATTGGCTTGCTATTGTTTTCTTTAAGCAGGTGCCACGCAATCCATACTGCCTGCATTTCTATACGGCCCTTGAGACGGACGCAAAGATTAGCTGTCTAATGTGCTCAGACTCTAAAAAGAGCACAGACGTGTTAGCCAGTGGGGAGTGCTGCACTCCGCACTTCTGGTGGCAATAACAAACAGTAAGGCGAGAGCGGATGATTACTTATTCACTCATACGCATCACCATGCTCTGTGCTTTAATAGATTAAAGTGTTCAACTATGGTGACAAAGCCACCTTACGGTACACCTCTGCTGTTGTTCAAGCTGCTGGTATGCTGAATTTTAACAATTTCAATTTTCCCCTCTCTCCACCAGAGCCATTATTTGCAGTTGTTCAGACTTGTCACATTGCACGCCTACAATTACATAATTCAACTACTCCAAATCCCTTTGCTAGAGGCTGCCCCTCGGCAAGACGCAGTGTTACTAATTCAGTTAATGTATGAAGGTTTCATATTGTGCCCGCTCATGTGTGCCTGTCGTGAAGTACTATCTCAGTCCTCAGTGCTTTCTCCCCTAAATAACTCATCATAGTTCTTTCAAACACAAATAGCTGTTACAGTAAAAAGTGAGGCCCAGTGAGCCATGTGATTATTATTTTTTTTTCCCTGGCAGCTTTATCCTCCCGCACTTTGTGTTTTTAAGTACTGAAAATTTATGAATGTGTCGAACTGTGTAATCCACCCCCTCACCCTCTCTCCTCAGCACGATTAAAGGACTAATGAAAGGTTTAACCCATTTAATACACACAGGAGCCTTCGATGGCAAAGGGTAGACGGGGCTAAGGGGGCTTGTTGAAGCCCAGTCGTCAGTGTAGGTTATGGAAATCCTTAGTTAAGCAGAATTAATTCTCCTGAGAGAGTTAGGGAGGAAGGGAGGGAGAGGGGTGACAGCCAAGAGAAAGGGATGGGGACTTTGTCCGGGTTGTAAATAAATCCCTTAAAATTTAGATTAAATGAAATATGCCATATTGTGCACCTATTAAACAATATATGCAAAAAATCGATTTCTTTGTATTTCTGTAGCAAAATACTATAATCTTTTCTTCCTGTTAAACAAAATATGGCATATGCTTACATAAACGTATACCAACCAATTCATACCAGCAATATCATAAAACCATCCATCAATCAATCTGCAACTTTTGGCACGTTGAGCAAGTCACTATCCACTGTAGCTCCGTGTCGCGTTACACTCAGGCTGGCAGATTTGAGGTAACCATCATATGATTGCAGCCAATGTAGTCCACACCTACTAACGCATAACATACAAACATCAACGTAGTGGCTCACATTGACCACCTTTAAACTATCAGTATCACCTCAGTGGGTTGGGTTTTTTTTTTTAAAGAAAGATGACTCATCTCCTCAAGGCCACATTGACTTTGTGTTGTCGGCAAACATCTGTGCTTTATACATAATTACTGCCTTCCTGACTCCCTGAGCTGATACTGCACTGCAGATGTGCCCAACCTGATTTCAGTTGAACTGATTTCTAATTGGACGTTATTTTACACTTTTGATTATATCAAAGTGGATACTGTTGCAAAGATTTTGTCATACAATTTAACTGTCAATGTGGTCAAGTCTGCATTTGGACTACTATCATGTGGAGTGGCAGACGTTTCAAGCATTTATCCCTTACCTTTATTTAACTATTACATTTATCCAGTTAAGTTTAGCTATTACATCTAGATTTGTATTTATCCAACCCTGCTTAAGCTATTGCAATAGTTATCCATTACTTTTAGCTTACTGTTTCAAACATCTTCCCTTACTTTCATCTATATTTCAACTTTGTATCTATTAATTCTATTTATCTAATTAACCATTTCTCTAATAGTAACTGTTTTGACCTCTCTGCTCATGCTAACACCTTTTCCCACTAAATTGCATGTGTTCAGGAGCTACTCCACAGTCTTTCATGGTAAATGCAGAAGAGCCCCACAGGTATGCATGGTTGGGAATCACTGCTGTTTTATATGTTCAAGGTTTGACTTTGCAGCTTAGTTAATATTCAGCTTGCATCAGCCTACCTTAGCTCTCTTATCTGTCCACACTGACAGGCGTCTCCTTTCTGAGACAGCAGCATACTTTTTGGCAGCTGAATGTCATGACGATAATAAACTGGAGGAATTTTGGTGTTGAGGGGGCAATAGAAATGCTGACTGATGTTTATCGAGTCGTCATTTTGGGTTCTTCCTTAGTCCAGTGGATGCTGTGGTGATGTGGGTTATCTGTTTCTTTGGCAGGACTGATTGAAAATGGCGGAGGGGTCCAAAGACCAGGCAGTGGGCACCACTGATTCAGAGGAGGACTCCCCCAATATGATCGTCTACAGAAAGGTAAGGCTGACTATGTGTGTGTGCGCTACAGTATCTGGCTTATATTAATGGAGAAACATTCGCTGCAAGAAATTACCCGTAGACAGGCTCCTGACAGCCCACTGGTGCGTGTCGGTTCTTATCTACCGGACACTCAACTGTCAGGAGGCCTCTCTCTCAGGACCTTCTTCCTTCCGCTGTACTGTACTATCACTCGTCTGGCAAACATTCAGCCCTCCAATGTTTTAATAAGCTGTCAGTCCCATCAGTGAGGGGTTTGGGCAGTGAGAGGTCCTCTCAGTGTCAAGGGTAATTACCTCGTCCCAGAGGTGCCTACATTTCAATAGCTGCTGCTTGATAGGAGAGGGTGAGCAGTATTGGTGGCTAATTACGTGGATGTTCGGCTGAGGGGAAGAAGCTGGTTCTCGAGGGCCGGCATTGGGAACGACCAATGAGGGGGTGGTTATTCCTCCTCAACCGACGAATAGCTCATTATTTCTCTGCCAGTCCTCTGACAGCCCACTTTGAAAAAAAAAAAAAAGCTTCTTTTGATCAGACTTAAACCCCGGGATCCGCTGCTATCCCCGAGCCTGCTGTCTTGATTAGGGTAAAAAAGTGTTCCATAAGCAGGCCGCAGTTGACAGATCCTGTCCCACTGTCCCAAATCTGTTGTTTCATCCTGCTCCTAATGATTGTCCATTTATAAACAGATTAGTGGAGAGATGGGCGAGACAGGATGTGAAATAATTGTTGACAGCGGCTGCGTCAGTGGTAAAATGTCTCTTTCATGCTTGTCGTTAACCATGTGCCACCGCGGAGTTTAGGGCTTGGTGGCAACTTGAAGAATTTCCTGCAAAACCCCATCTTTGTAATGAACACCTCAAGTCTGCAGCTCACGGAAAAAAACTGTCAGGACTTTTTGGACATCAGAACCTTTATAAATCTCTCACGCTACTTCTGGTAATGATGCTACTGTGATTATGTACTCTGAACAGAGTTGACAGCAGTTGGCTGCTTAAAAGGTAGCGAAAGTGCTTTGCCAGCAATAATTCACTTGTCCACTGAAGATTACTCTACCTTTAGGTAGCAGTGGGCATTTCCAGTCACTTTAAGTCTCTGCCAGGTGTGATAACCTATAATCATGTAAGAATTATGACCGTCATGAGAAGAAATGTCTTTTCTCTTTGAAGCCAGGATTTTATGACAGCCGTCACATTGCTGTCAAAAGTATTTGTGTACTGCATGTGGGTCTGTAAGTGTCTAGTTCATTGTTTATTCAATTTCGTCATTATCCTCCATGTATTTTAAGAAGCTGTCACGCTGCAGAGAGAACGTTGTGTAGTCCGATGTAAAACTGGGTATCTTCATAGATATCATGGCAGAGCTTTATTATGTAACGCTACACATGCCTGGAGGCAACACATTTAAGAGGCTAGATTTTGCTTGTCAGAATGCTGCCTGAGGAAATATACATCATTTCATGTTTTAGTCATACGCAGTGACAACAGACAGATGATTCTGAGAGTGACAGGCTTTATCTGCCCCTTCCTTTTTCCAAAATGCGATTTTTTAATTTTTTATTTGAAGCTTTTGAGGATTAAAGCTGAGGAAGTAGCTTGTTAAGCAAAGGCATTTTTCACATGCAATGAAACAATATTATACAATAATATAATTTTGAGACTTAATATTTGTCTTAGTATAGGGTCTTAATTTAGTTTTATATATTTTACCTGGGTGCCAATCAGTAGCTGAAGATGTCAGAGGCCAAGCGATAGAGGGGTGCTGGGTCTTTGAGGGCAGAGCGTCCATGGCCCCTGGACTCTGTGGGTGGGCAGGCTGGCGCAGTGTGAAGGCGCTGCTTGCAGAGGGGCAGATGGCCACCAATATGCTCAGCCGCCTGGGAAAACACTGGCAGCTTCATCCCCAAAGGCCCGAGCCCCTGTCAGCTGGAGGACGTCAGCACCTTATTCCAAGGAGCAAAAGGCTAGTGTAGTTTTAGCAGAGCAATACAAATATTTCAATGTGTGGGCAGCAGCTTTGTGAAATGTATGGAGAGTAAGGGTTAAAGCACCTTCACTTATATGGCCATATCTGTTGCTAAACTGTTAAGTTAACTGTGTAGGCAGTTAGATAAAGGTGAATGTGATGTATTTAGCAGTTAGAGAGGCTGAGTGCCTGGGAGGGGAGGAGGTTGTCTCCGTCCATGCAGTGTAGGTGCTGCAGTACTATGTTGCTCTGTCTCTCTCCTCCCACGAAAAGAGGAAGTGAAGCAAAGCAATCCAATAACTGCAGGATGTCTTATTGCCTCGAGAACTTTTAGTCTAACAGAAGTAGGCTGCACACATACTGTAAATGCACACACACAGGAACTCAAACACAAGCTTTATGCCGCTTTAATGCACACTGCCCGTACTGGTTGTTGTAATTTTTTCTTGCTATGTTTGGCGTGCTTAGCAGACAGAATATGGAATGGTAGCGGAATTGGATTGGCACCAAGAGACACACAAAATAGAGACTCAAACCATTGATGAGAAGCGCTACTGTGCTGGGAAATGCAATTAAGCTTAAGGAGAGAGTCCACTTTACTGCTCTGTTGGGGTAAAGCTCACAAACTATTGATAGCTAACATCTCTCTCTCCTGAGTGTGTTTGTGTGTCTTCCCCTTTTTCCCCTCTGTAACTTGGGGGCTGTGATGGCTGCCTAGTTTTTGACACACGTAGTTAATTGATGCCGAGGGACCAAAGCACTCCCGTCCTACCCACGGAGAGTTAAGGATTCCTGTTGAACCACCTCTTCATATTTTTTATTAAATCTTTGGTTGGATAATTCTTGGCAGTCAACTCCTACCTGAAGGCGGGTATTAAAGCCATAGTGGTACCATCACACAAAACCTTTATCCAGATGAGTGTTAGGAGCCATTAATGGGTAAATATCAGTAATGTACCATGCTAGGAAGTTCAAAGGCACTACTTGGTGCCAGTGGCCTTTGGGTGTGTGTAAGCTTTGGCACTCTATTAGCAGAGAGTACAGATTGGTTGAGAGTTGCAGCTGCGTCATGTTCTAGCTTAATACACTGGTAATTTTCTCCACTGGTAAAGCGTGGTGCTCTAAAATCTCCATCTGTAAGATTAAACGGTACAGGGAATATTTTTTTGCCATGAAATTTCTACTTATAAGAATAGTCATCAAGGGATGAATACTAATTAGTTTGGCGCTCCTCTGACAGTGGCAGGCATCTCCTTTCTACTTTATGAAGGTTGCAGAAAGTGGGTTTTTTTCAACCGTGCCGTGTCATCGTTTAATGGTAAATTACTGTATTTATAAAGTATATTTTTTTTAAGAGCTCAACAACCCGCCTCTTATTCACCCACACTGATAGCAGCAAGCCACCATGCAAGATTGCAGTCGATAGTCTGATATAAGCATTTAGTTCAAAGCAACGCTTTGGCTAAATACAACTACACAGAGCTGCTGTTTTGTTTTTTAATACCTTTCCTCTTTTTTTTTGTCCCCCCACCATTTCCTTTTTCCTTCCTTTCTTCTGCTCTTTGCTAATTAATAATTGAAGCTCATTTCAAGCATTCCACCTTTGGAAAATATCTGATCATATCCCCCCATTCATTTATTGATATCCTGCATATTTTTTTTTTCGTCATCACCTGTTTTTATCTATATGTGCCTCTTAATGTTGAGAGGATAGCTTAAGGGGGAAAAAAACAAAGGATATAAAGAAAAGATGGCTTTTAATGCCGTAGCAAAACACAGTTTCTAAGGCAGTTGGACAGATCTTTGAATTCATATTTGCATGACCATTAGAAAGCTGTGATACATGATAGTGTTATCATCACACCTGTGTTATTCCTTCAGACTGGATAGATTTAGAAAATAACCTAGCCTGATTGATGGGGGAAGAAGAAATTACTGTCAATGCCAGCCTTAAGCTCTCTCACTGTCTGCACCAGTGACTGTCAGCTGGCTGGGTTTAGGATGATTTAAAGACAGGACACAGAGGGAGTTCCCCACTCCTCCTACAATGCGGATGATCTGGACATACTGGAAATATGTATAAAATTACAGCAATCACACTGCCAGGGAGAGAGTCTCCCTTGAGTGAAAAGAGAAGATGAAATTACTGTTTACAGCAACTTCCCATATCATCCATTCGCCTACCACAGCAGGGACTGGAAGCTGGTTTGGTTTAAAGTGCAGATCGGACTGCGTTGCTCTAGTTCTGCTGTCCAGAAGGAGTATTGACTGCCTGTCTTTCTCTTGCTGCCTCTATGAGTCACACTCTCTCCTCTCTCTGAAGTGCCCCTGGGGCGCATGGAGGGTATAGCTCTCCTCTTTTAAGTCTAACCTCCATCCAAGGTGTCTATGGGCCACTACTTGCTGTTCCTGTGTGCACTTAAGATAACGCAGTCCAGCCGAACGCTCTGGATACTGCTATAAGGACAGGTCCTTCCAGTGCTTTATCATGTATGACAGTTTTAACACCGTCTCCTCTTGCATCATGGGAGTCTTTATCTGACGCGCTGGTATGGGCTATCAGGGTCACGCTGAAGCCTGTGTGCCTTTATGCTAAGTGCCAGTGTGGGTTGCTTTCAAAGTTGGGTCAATAAGATAATACAACAGTAACAGTGTAAAGCTCTTACATAACCAATTGTTTAATGTGTTGGCCTGTCTCTTCTCTCGAGTTGAGCAGAAGAACGAACACATGAAAATCCTGGAGCCCACTGAAAAAAAAATCATAATTGGATAATAATTCAGAGTGTTTTGGCAGCCTGCAGACTGTGTGATTATTGACCTCCTCCATAGAGAATCACTGTGACTGAAATAAAAGGCTTTTCTCCAGTAAGGAAAGTCCTTCCTGTGCCAGTGGCCTCTCCTGGTCTCCCTCCCTGTTTGCACATAGCTGACAGTGTGCTCTTAAATGAGCACATTTAATAATGCAGCCAGTGTTACTGTGCTTCGTATTGGGACTGAAGTGTAAAGCTGCATATGCATGCGTAGGGCGATGTTAATAGGGAGCTTTGTGGTTGGCACCACTGTGTCCCGCTTCTAAATGCCGTCCAAACCCCCCTGAGCCTCCCACTTATCGCATGCTGAAGAGGCTGCTTGGAATCACACTAGGGATGGAGACCACCTTAAATGCCTCCTTCTGTGCTTGGCTCTTGGCATCTCTTCAGGACACTGAAGGAGCCCACCGCACCCCTACAGAGCGGATTATATGAAATACTAGAAATATGGACACAATTACAGCAATTGACTTGGAGAGGATTTCCACATCGGATAATTTTTCCATTAACCGTCTTCGGGTTTTGTAATAGCATCAGATAGGAAACTGGTGTCCAGGTAAACTGTTGTAGATAATGCTAATAAACAGTAAACTCTTGTGTCATCACATACAGTAAATACTAATGGGTTATTGGAATCAGCTCTGACGTTAGTGTGTTAAAAAGCTGCTGGTCCTTGGTGCCTTGGGGTGAAACTCTTGACAGTCTGACAGCAGCGACTCGCTGGACAGACAGCAGCCCTGTGGTTGTGCTGACACACTGTATTAGTAAAAAATAGGATGTAAAAAGAGAACAAGCTCTTACAGTCCCATATGGTTTTGTCACACTTTTTAAAAAGATGCATTCACAGTGACACAGAGACAATAGATATAGATACCTGCACGGCACTTATCTTAAATTCTATTTTAAAAAAGTAGAATTAAGCCCAAAGTGCACGAGGCAGTCAATTATAATGGCATCACCATCTGGCTGAATGTTGTTGTAAAGCTTGAAATGAACTGTATCAAAGCAAAAGGCATTAATACTTTCCAGGACTGATCTTCTTAGTAAAGAATATTAACAACTTTTTGTTATGATTTAATGTTAAAGACATATTCGAGTTATGCACCTTCAACCCCTTTCTAATACACACCTTTAATATTGTCAAAAGCTTATTTACAGGAGGTTTACTTTGAAATTGTATTAAGCTTTTCTGCCCTCTTTATTTATTTAATTTTTTAGCGGATGGTGTTGCGTCATTAAGCCACGGAGATGGATTAACTTTGTGAACTGATCTAGTTTTCAAGGGTGCAGTAGCATTCAAGGCTGATGAGCACAGGTCATTAAAGTGGCTAACCAAATCATATGTACGTGCAGGGTATGCTCAGAATAAGCCACAAGTCTGCTTCTACTCAATTCGGCTGATGAAAATGTAATAGTTGATTGAGCATTAAGGACAGCGGAGCAGATGGTTGCTTTATCCTGTAAAGTAACAACTTTAAAGGAGCATTAAAAAGAAATAGGATGAGAGATAATGAACCTCAGAGTTCCCACATTTAGTGAAAACTAAGTGACACTTTTCAGAGGCATGCCTGTGTCTAACTACAGGACCATGATATGGGTCAGATTTTGTCCCTGCCTCTGGAAACTGCGCCACTCTTCTTCTTTTACAACTCTATCTTCTTCATGCTTCAATTTCAGCAGCAACTTTAACCCCGACTTGTTCAAACCTCCGGGGATCCTGTGTAGAAGTGCTCCTCCTCATGTCCCATTTTCCCTCTGACTACACCGCTAATCAAAGAAAAAGGAGCATTTTGTCACTGCTGACAGTTTCTTTTTTGTTGATGGTACATTTTGTCCTCGGTTTGGCAGAACAGACAGCGATGAGAATGTCCTCAATATGCTAAATACAGCCGATGACGTATGGTTCTCTGAAGAACAAAAGCGGCGTGGCGCTTGCACGATTACAAGAGACTTTATATTTTAATCTTTGGGTGCCTCATTACACCACTCTCTCTCTCTACTCTAACTAAGAGAAGTCTTCAGAATGAAAAATAACACAAATTCATACGTGACATTCAAATGGTTTTTGATTACCTCTGAAAAAGACAAAGAGCATAATAGAGCAGCTTGTCACACAAAGAAGCTCGTCAATTAAATACGCTGACCAACAACCTTACAAATGTACAGTAATCGCAGCATGATCCGCCAACGCTCCAGTTTGAATTGTTAATAGCCACATCTGATAGGTAGGAATGAGTTGCCCTTAAAATAGAAGGTCTGACTCAGATGAGTGGGAGACAGACAGAGAGGGACAGAGTGTCATCGGTGCACTGTTGAACCAGAGGTAATGATGGAGTGTCTGTAGCCGGAGTGGTGTGACTCCATGTTATTGTCTCTGGGTCGAGGCTGAAGCGAAGATGAATCATGCAGGCCCCAAATGTTAATCACTATGGCCAGTTGGTCTGACTAAACAGCCCTGGGAGGAGAGACCAGACCATTTGGCCTCCCTCCAGAGCATGGACCTGCACCCCCCCAAGACCACATCCCCAACCTCAGTTCACTTCAGACCACCCCGGCTCTGTATCTTTGCCTCTTGGGGCCCCTCAGTTAAGTTGGACACTGTCACTACAACTCCCCAACCTTTAGAAAAAATTAATTGGACAAATGACTGAGGTGTCCTTGTGTGTTTGTCTGGTTTAATCACAGCCTCAGTCACAAAGCAACCCATTTGTCAAAAGTGACAGTGTCATCCTCTGGTGCGCAGGGAGATTTCATACTGAATTTGTGAGGTCACTGAGGCTGGACTATTTGACATAATGTGAGTGAGTTAGATAATCAGTGGCAGATTCTCCTCTTTCTTCCTCCTCGGCTTGAAAATAATAGATATGTCCTTGTGGGAGACCTTGATGTGTGCCTACTCCCCTTTCCACTAAATTGCTCTGTCAATAACTCATAAAGTAGAGGCCACATCCATAACAAAGCCGTGATTACTTTCATCATACTGAGTGAGAGGAAAGCCTAAGTGACGAGTAATGCTGAACTTGGACTCTTTTTAAGCTTGGCATGATAGAACTTGAACTTGCTCTTACTCGTTGGTCTAAAGGCAAGCTCTATTAGCAATTTACACATATGTTTAGCCTAAATACAGTTTGTTCAGATGTCACATGAGAGAATCCTCTGAACCAAGTATCTTATATCTTAGACCAAAGCGGGCAGACCTTTATTAATCCCATCTTCCTCCTTACACGTGTCAGGCAACATGATACTAATTTATTTAGACACTCCAATACACCGAGCTTTGAATCTTAAATGGAAATTGGTCCTCACTGACGGAAATGACAGTAGGAAGGGAGTAGGGGGCTTTTTAAGCTTGTAGTAATCAGAATTGATCGGGCTCAGGCAACAGTGAGAGTGAGGCGGTGACGATGCTGCAGTGGGGTGGTAACACGAGAGGAGGCTAACATGGTTATTCCCACGCTTCGGAGGCACAGCAAGGAGCAAATGCACATTCATAAATGTGTGATTTGTTTCCAGTGTAGGCTGTGGGTGTGAATACTGCTAGGGCTGTCCCCGAAATCAGAATTTTCAGTCAGCACAATGCACTGACTCTGAGGAGGTATATTAATTTGTCATTGGTTCATGTTTTTTTTTTTTATAAACACTGAATAATAGTGATGTCTCTTCTTCAGTACACCTTACCTACAACTATGAGAAATGTATTATTCACCAGCAGAGCGTCCGCCCCCACACTAACCTCCTCTATCGGCTTACACCAGTCTCGTGTTTTACCTGTAAGACCCACGTTTTAATGCCTTTGTTCATCATCTGTGCTGTGCAGACATCAGATTTCCACAGTCGCTCTTGAGCTAAAGTATGACATTCAGCCTCAATAGGAAAAAAAAGGTTTTAGTTTTTATCAGGATTTTTTTGCACGTCACTATCCATTAATTATAAAGGAAGGACAGTAAACAGATGCTAAGTCTTTCTATAAAAGAGGTCATGGACCTTTCTGAAATCAATGTCTTGTGCTTTGTTGAATTTTGTCTAAATAATACAAGGTCAAGAGTGTCCTGGCTTTTCAAAAACAGACATCATTTTAAAGATTTTAGAAGACTGCAAACCTCCCTGCTGTGGTGAGACAATGAATTTAATATATTTTCCCATTCTCTCTCTTTTTCTGCAGGCATTCTTTTAGTTATTCTTTCTGTATGATATTTCATTCATAGGTTATGATAGGACTATCCCACACTCAGGTCCAAGAAGTGCTTTTAGCAGTTGCAGTTGTGGAGGAAATAACTAGTCATTTCTGATGTGCAAAGTCCCAAAGCAGGTGTGGCTCTGCAGATTGCCTTCACAAACCCTTAAATTACAGCCAACTGTCACGCACAGATAGCATACAGCCGGGAATGAAAACAGAAAAGCACACTTCACTTCACTTCACTTTGAAATATGTTGAGAGGATATTAGATCACAAAGCATGGCCAGTCCCTTTTCTAGGAAGCTTATTCAATACTTCTAGGGGGGGGTGCTGGTTACGTTGCAAATTATAGCTTTTCGGGCATAATAGATGGTTCATTTTTGACTCCCCTGAGGTGAAAGAATAAAAGATTTATGAACAAATTTGGTTGCTTCCTGGCAATGCATTAGCCAGCACTGAAGATGGTCTGTCGACATTATAGATAATCAATCAGCTGTGAGTAAGGATTTGATGCCTTAAAACACATACTGTAGTGCTCTTGCTTTAGTTTGTATTGATTCTATCATTCAGTCAGTCAATCAGCTTTTAAGGTAATTCAGCTCTGAAACACAGTTTTTTGCCTTTGATGCAAGTGTAGGAGCTTCCCTAGGCCACCTCAGGCCTCAAACTGCTTCATTAAAAGACGATTAGAGGATAGAAATTGGACGAGTGGCGTGTGAGGGAGAGCACTGCTGACATGTTCTCTGCAGGTCCCTATAAAGAAAAGGAGTCAACCCCGCTGGGACTGAGGGCGGTAAAGCACATTACAAGTGTGTGGCGCTAACTGTTGCCCTGTGGCATTGTGAGACGAGGTTTTCCCTCCACATGTCTGCCCAGCTGCCAAAATTTCATTACCTGTACCTGCAAGTAAGAAGTAACAAGGCTTTATTGCTGGCATTGGAAATCTGTCACCCAGCGAGAACAGAGTGGTTTTAACAGCGCCTCACCAGACCTGAAATAATGCTCCAAGAAAAATATCCTGATTGTGCTCCTTATTACACACAGAGCTGTTGGCGAACGTGCTGCTTGCTGTCTGACTGCAGCCTCAGCTTGTGTGAGTTTCCTAAGATCTTTGAAAGACCAGAGGCACGTTCCCCCCCCTGTTCTCCACCACGCCTCCTCTCTCTTTCACAGCCCTTTTCACTTAGTCCCTCTGTTGTCACAGTAACATGTCTTGCCCCTATAAGCCTGTCAGCATTCCCATACTCATGGGGGAGAACCAACACAGGTAATACGTATGCAAGGTCTGCAATTGTAGCAGTATGTCAGTGACAGTCCTACCACGGTGGAAAGGACGGTGGAGGGAATGGAGCTTAATGATACACAGCGGTGCTATAAAAACCCTTTTACATACCAGGAGCCATGACAGGAAATCCATGCATCTTGAAAGGTCAAGGTCCACTCTTACTCACTGATCGCTTGTGGGCATAGGAGCAAATGAGGAACAGTATCATTTTGAGATGAGGCATGAAATGAACAGAGGATTGAAACATACCGCTACACGAGTGTGTGTGTGTGTGTGTGTGTGTGTGTGTGTGTGTGTGTGTGTGTGTGTGTGTGTGTGTGTGTGTGTGTGTGTGTGTGTGTGTGTGTGTGTGTGTGTGTGTGTGTGTGTGTGTGTGTGTGTGAGAGAGAGAGAGATGGGGAGAGAGGAATTAGAAGCAGATGGTGTTATAGAATGATGACATGAAAAAGAACAAACAAATCATTCCTGTATATAACACTTGGCTAAGCGGATTATGATGTGACGCATCATTTGGTTGTGAAGTGCCTCTACATGCTACACACACACGTACACACATTACCCATTCAACAAATCACTAATGACAGACTAGAGAACCATCTGCACGTGTTGTAATGGATGGGGCTGAGTGCAAATTGGGGAGACCTGCCCACCACTTACATTTTACTGTTACTAGAGATCAGATCTTGTCATCTCAAATAAGCTCCTCAGATACTGGCTGCATGTCTTTTGTGGTCGCATCAGGCCTATCAAGTGTCATGCATCAGCGTTTCAATAAGAAGGACACAATGAAGATGTAGAATGTAGAATCTGCTAGAATCTGGTGTAAAAAAAAGACGTATGCTGTCGACCCCTCCTCTCCTCTCCTCTCCTCTCCTTTCCATCCTCTCCTTGGAGATGTCTCAACTATGCTATGTCAGAGACTGTCTCCTGTGTCTCAAACATCAAGAACAGGCTTGTGGGTCCAGTGAGGGTCGAGGCAAACCCAGGCTTGATGACGCCTCCTCTCCTCTCTCCTCTGTAACCTAATTAACCAGCAGGCCTTAAGGAATGGGATTGGCAGGGGACGATGCCAACATCAAAGACAGACAGATGGTCCCGAGGTTTTACCACCTCAAACCAATCTCCTGCAGGTATTATAAAATGATTAGCTGGTGCGGTGTCCCAGATATGAAGCCAAAATTAAGATAAATCAAGAAAGTGGAAAATATTGAAACTGAGCAATAATTCAGTATCACCTTTGTGTAAGAGTAGCTTCTATGAGCCACTGAGCTCCTAAATTGGCAGCAGCAGACATAATTGTGCCCAGTCTGAGGCCCCCCATAGGGGCTCTTAGCGGTGAGCATCCTCACCCACATCCTCAGAATAGCACAGTGTTATCCATCGCCACTCACCCAACACTGTCACACCATTGTCGATTTCCACTTTTACATTTTAGCAGCTTACCCCTGTCTTGCATAACAGTGTTCATGCTGTGACTTAGAGGCAAGGCTTATATTTCCTTCTGTGACTGAGAGGAAAAAAAGCTGATAAATGATAGAAAACCCTCTCTGGAAAGAACTACTTGAAAACTGACAATCAGGAAGAAAGCAGCAGATGCTTTTTGCACCGAACAATTTGCTCACTTTCTTCACACCGAGCTGTCGCATCTCACCTCTTCGTCTCTGTTGTTTTTCATAACTCCACATGCCAATAGCTGTCCTTTCCTTTTCTTCCCTAATTACAGACTAGTGGCTGTAAGGATACTGAACCTTATTAGGATCCAAACCTTTACAGAGTCCCACAGGCACTCAAAATGCAGATGGTGTGAGAGGTGTTTGCAGTGAGAGTACCTTCCCTGCATGTAAATTACTGTTCATAAATGATCTCTGAGGTAAATCTTGCAGAGGAGTGAAATGCAGGTAATGTGATTCTCTCTCCCCGGAGCAAATGACCTTTTCTGACTTGTTGTAGCTCGGGTTCATTTTTGACGTGTAATAAAAGCAGATTCATTATCGGCAGAGCAAAACCGGCCTGTAAAAGCAGCCAGTTGAATGTGTGGCTGCTGATGCCCCTTCATTTCAGATGGTGTCTCTTTTAAAAGTCGCCTCTGTATCTGCACAGACCACTTTGTTTGAGAGTGGACTATCTGTTCTAGAAGCAGCCGACTCCTGTTTTCCCTGCACTCAGGCCCTTAGCAACCCGTGGAGTATCTAACAACAGACATTCACAAGAGTGGACATGATCTTTTTCTGTCCTCCTTGAGTCTCATCAACAGAAAGGTGACCTGGTGAGTCACTGCGATTTGTGAGTAGGCTTATTTTCTCTTGAGTATAGCCAGTGTTAGCTTAGCAGAGTTTACATCTATATTTTGATCGCAAAATTGTGCCAACTCGAAAGCTTTGATTTTCAGTATCTCCTTTTAATTTGGGGGGCATGAAGAGAGTTTATTAATCCCCTTTTAAAAAAAGGAAAAAAGAGAAGGTCAGAAAGCACTGATACCAAGAGTATCCCTTCCATCCAAAGAGCACAATCTGTAATTGTAATTTACTCAATCTGGCTTCCTGCCCATGCCGGAGAAACTTTACAAACTTTTAATTGCTTGGCTCTTCTCGCCACTGCGTTGCCGTGGAGATGGAGAATTTAAAGCTTACACGCGCTAACCGACCTATCTCATCTCCAAAATCTCCACCTCCCACCCACATCAGTTACCATAAGGGATCTTCAACTGGCCCGAACAAGTGAGAACCATCCTCATCAACACTCTCCGTCCCAACACATGGGTGTGTTCGGTTCAAAGTGAAGCGCAGCAGCACAGTTGGACTTTTGCTGGATGTCGGCCTGTTTCCCTGAGGGGCCTCCAGCTGGTCGGGAAATGAAGCAGCAGCTAATTGGACTCTTCGTTCAGTCCTGTACCTCCGGGTCTCTTTGTCAGGACAGGGTCTCTTTTGTGTTGTTGTCACTTGAGCTAAAGAGACAGCTAATGCCTGGTATGTGATTAAATTACACATGAATCCACAGGGCAACACCTGACCTAAGGAAAGAGTTTAACTGAAAGTTGTGACTTAATTGTGGGGGCTGGTTCGCAGGAATAATGGCTCCAATGGCTTGTTTAAAAGTTTACTGAGAGGAAATGCATTGATTCCTAATGCTCTCAATGTGTTACCTCACCCTTGAGGGAACCCTAAAGGAGCCATTTAGCAGAACAATACCAAGACGTGCTCTAGCATACATTTAACCTTCAGCAGGCGAATTGATGTTACCCAGGGAGCCTAGATTGCAGGTGAAGAGGATTCCTTTTCTCCACGTTCAAACAATTAATCTTAGTGCATTCAAAATCCACCGCCACTAATGATTACAGGGATTACACATGAAAGGTATTGGCAAAAGGGAAAATGGCTTCACTGGAGTGTAAAAGCCATTTTCTTTCAGCAACAGGACATAATGGGAAAAGAGTTGTTTATTGCAGAAGAGAAAAGCCTTTCCCTGCAGGGCATTCCTGTGGAGATGGCAATTTGGAGGTGAGATGGATAAGTGAATATGTCTCTTTCAGAAAAAAGTCAGTGCCTCACTGAAATGCAATATTAGATGTAGCAGGTGATTTGTTCTTGATGGTGACCCCAAGAGCTTTGAAGCATCTTTGTGAGTGTGTTTTATACGCACATGCTACACACATGACTGTGGTTACGTGTCAGTGTGTGATCGAGTATGTGCAAGTGTGTGATTCATTCACAGTTCTTCAGAGCAGTATAAGTTTCCGACTATCACGCTCAGTTGGCAGGGCTTTTCCAGTCTGCTGTGTTGCTCCTTGCGCGGGATTGTCTGTCCCCGGTGTGTCAGATCCAGCTGAGAGGCTCTCGCATCTTCCTCATCATGACTTGGCATGCTTAGAGAGTTGGATAGTGGTGGCAGTGGGGTGGAGAGACGGAGAGAGAGAAGAAACGGATATTCTCTCTCCAGCAGGCTTTATTCTCACCTCGTTCCCCAGGGCAGCACACACCAGCTGGATCTCACTTAATTATGAGCACGGCATGGCGCAGAGGTCAAAATGGCACTCAAAAAAAGTGTTGTGTGACAGGTTGTGTGCTTTGGAGAAGTTACCCATAATAACCGGTTAGTTATATGACAGGACAGAATGTGTGCAATGAGTAAATATGCGATTGCTTTGTGTTTTGCAGTCATTACATTATCAAATTGAGTACAAGTGTGAGCATTAACTCAAATGTGCAGAGTTAAGTGGCCTGAAGACAAAATAAGCATTAAACCTGAACATATTAGTATTATTAAGAAGAATGAGGCGTGTGTCCTTTTTGTAAATGGGGGTACAAGTGAATGATGAGAATTTGAGATTAGAATTTTGATGAGACCTCAACGTGATTTTATTGGCAATGATAAGGACTTCATCAACTAGATATAACACCAGATTTTTGTTGTGATATGTGCCCTTGATTGTTTAAAGGAAGAATTAAATGAGAGAAATATGTTTTTGGAATGTAGTAATACACAGAAAGCTGAAGCATTTTTTTTTTATAGAAATAAAATGTCACTTGATAAGAAAGTATCTTCAATTTGTTAGATTTCAAACAATTTCCTTCCCTTCCCTTGTTGTCTATAAGAATACGTATGCAAAAATGTCAGAAAATGAGTCAGAAGTTAGAGGGAACAATATGTACATATGAAACAAAGGAGAAGGCTACTGGCTTACTGCCAAGGAAGGCTACTATGCTGATGGTGTCCTAGTAGCCCACAAGTATCTCGAAAAATAAATACTGCAAAAGGCGGTGCTTATGACAACACACTAAAGGTGTGAGCATGCATTGGGAAGGCTACTGCTCTATTAGACAATGAGCTCAGTGTGAAGGAACAGACTCAAAGTCTGGCTGGACAGTGCTATGCAGCAGTAAGACATCCAACAATATACAGAACCAAAGTGTTCAATATAATGGTGTTTTGATGCAAGGTAGGACTTAAAAACATACAAAGCAGTTAATATGAGGGAGGGCAATGCAGAAAAGTTCGTCTACGTTTATGTTAATTGACACTGTAACTGCGAAGCAACTGACATACTGTAAAGTACAGTAGCAGCTTAAGGGATGATAAAGAAACAATAATGATAGCATAAATAGTCTGCTGTTTCTCCAAATTAAAGGTCGAGTGCTACATCCAGTCAGACTTAAAATCAGCTGCCTAAGGGTGTCTCTCAAATATAGGCATTATGATGTTTGTATACTTATAGTGAATTTGTTTAAATTTGTTTTTTAAATTCAGAGGATGTCAGCGTGGAGGCTAACATAGTCTTCACCTTAGATCATGTGAGAGATGAAGCTGCAGTGGAGGGAAGGACAGCAAAGGACTCTGTGTGAAGCAGGAGCTCCTAGTTCAGGTCTGCAGTACAATAGCCTCCAACATGTCTGACTGCCATGATCAGCCCCTAGAGGATTACAGTGCAGAATCTGTAGATAAAATACATGTTAATCCAGTAATTGGAAATAATTTTGAATGTCACTGTAGTACTTGAGGCTTATTTAGAATTGTCTCCTAATATAGTTATTCATTTTTTTCCAGATTTAAATAATGAGAAGAATGCCTTCTTCTTCTTCTGTAATATTAGGATTATTATGTCATGCTGCTGCTGTATTGCCACTGAGCAGTGAAATCCAGCTAGATGCTCTCATTTATAATAGCATTATGCATAAAATAATACAGTCCTAATGCAAATGTGGTTGTGTTGTTGTTATGCTCTATTATATGAATATGGAGTAGGATGTTCTGTTATAATGATAAATACATGACTCTTGGGTACATTTCAAACAAAGTGTTTACACACCAGAAAACATGATTACTTCATGTGTTTGAGAATGACTTGGCTAACTTGAAAACTTTTCCAGCTCTTACTGGACGTCACTCGTTTTCCTCACAGACCCGAATGTCTTTCCACAATGACAAGTGTGCCTGAGCCCCACTGATGACTGCTGAATCATTAATGGCGCTATTACCGCCTGATACATCTTTTAGCAGCTGTCTCATTTCTGAAGACTGGGACAGTTTTTAATAGCTTCATCTCTGGCCATTTTTGGAAAAAAAAGGTCCGTGGTTTCAATTAGTAGGAGTATTGCATGCTTCCGCGCTTAGTTCAACATGTCGCATTTACTTGATGGTTATTTATGTCGCTGACGCTCTCATTTAGGTTTTTATCTCACTTCATTAAGTTAACCCAATTACAAAAGCATGTAACAGGAAGTAATGATCTTGTTTTAGACATTAGAGCGTGCAGGCCTTCCCTGACATCAATGTAGAGTAAATGCTTTTTATTAACTGATGGCTTCAGTTGATGGTATTCACCTCTAGCTGTTCCCTCACATTCTCCCTACACCTTTACCCTCCTACATGTACCATACAGAGTGCTAGTGCTGCCCTCAAAGCCATAAAAGATAATATGAACAGCACAAACACACACAGACACAGCCATGTATGTGTACGTGTGCAGCAAATGCAAACATACAGTGGCAAGATACACAAGTGTTCTCCTGATAATCATTTATAGAGCTTGGTGGAGAAGGCCAAAGTGCTGTTATCGCATGCTAGCAGAAATTTTTCATCCCTTTAAAAACACTCGACACCAAGCTACAAACACCATTAGCTTGTACATCCAGGAGATACGATGGGCAATTTCTGTAGCTGTGCCAAGTACTTCTTGTGTGCTTTCTTCCTATAGGGAGATAATGAATTCTTCTTTCCATACTGCTATTTCCAGTCCAAGGTCCATTATTACATGAGAACAAAAGAACTTAATCATTTGCATGTTGCTTTGTCTCAGGGGATCTGAGGATTCCTCGGTCACACCGAGCTGATTTCAAAGCTTTTTCCCTGTTGTTTTTCTTGGAAGGTTTGTCTTCAAAGGAAAGATTGTGATGTGTCGGTGCTAATCTGTCGTGCCCCTGTTTGTGCTCATGTAGAACTGTTTATGCTCACATGAAGGCGAAAGCAGACCTAAAATACCGAGGCTCTGTTCAAAATCTCCTCCTGCCCTCCCAGACTGTGAGAGATTTATCAATAAGAGTTGAGGCAGTAATTCTCCATAGTGGATGTTCAATATTTAATTCCAAGACACTCTCTCAAGCTTATAGTGAAAGATTGGTAATTGTCTTGTCACACAGTGCTCTCTCCCTCCTCTCTACTCTGCATTGTGTGTGTTATTACATCCATATGCATATGGGTGTTTTGTTGTAGATTTATGGGCGCGCATGTATTAATCATCCATTTAAGGCTTTGTCAGGGAAGATGATTACCTTTGATTGTAATGGGGGTTTAGTAAATGTGCTGTAGCATGCTGCACTAGTCTCCACTTCTGATTCTCTCTCTCCCTTATTATCCACTTTTCCAATAGATGTTTTCAATGTTTTGGTGATAAAGCTACAAAATGTTGCAGAACTAAAGTATATCAAGAAATAGGTTGGGGACAATATTGTATATTAAGAATGGAAAAATTATAAGAGACTGTATGTAAATGCTAGCGCAAACCTATTTTACAGTGATATACAGATTTGACACAAAGGCTTGAAAACCCGAATCCATATTGGACATGTTGATGAGATCTATCAAACTGTATCTATTGATCCTGTGGTGACCAAAGATGTTCATACAAAAGTCCATGCCAATCCATCCAGTAGTTGTAGAGATTCAGTTTGGAACAAAGTGATGGACACACTATGTATCGTGGTTTGGATGAAAAAGAGAAAAGGATTTTTAAAATCTGGAGTGTGCCGAGCCTGTGAGTTAAACCCTTGAAATTCACCTAATCAGCTTTGTCATACTGTAGCAGTGAGTGTGTACACGTACTTGCATCTGAGTGTGCTTACTTACTAGACAGATGCTTAGGGAGCAATAAAGAATTTAGTAGCTGGCTACTGTACTGCATATGGCTGGCTGTGCAAGTGTGCAAAATTTCTACAAAAGAGCATTGACTTCACAAATCAATACAGGACCTGACCTGACTGCTTACCAGTATGCTTTATAAACAACCTGTCAAATGACTTGTTTAAAACAAGTAACCTGTTTCTGTATGTGTGTTAAGGACTCAAGACTGTATATGGATTTTATGTATGTGTGTGTTTCTGCAGGTGTGTCCATATCCTTGAGTGACTGGATGTTCGCTTGTTTACTGTATGTGCTCTCCCCTGTGTAGTGGCAGGCTGTGCTGTGCAGAGCCTAATTTTAGGTGGCTGATGTGTGATGTGTTTGCGGCTCTGGCTGCGTCGGAGGTGTGATGTTTATCTCTGCCTCTGGGGAATGGCTGTGACAGGCTTTTTCAATTGGCCAAAGCTTCTGACTGAAGCCCTTGTTACAGATTGTATGCGTGTGTGTGTGTGTGTGTGTGTGTGTGTGTGTGTGTGTGTGTGTGTGTGTGTGTGTGTGTGTGTGTGTGTGTGTGTGTGTGTGTGTGTGTGTGTGTGTGTGTGTGTGTGTGTGTGTGTGTGTGCGTGTGCGTGTGCGCGCGCATCAGTAAACTATTCAATCTAGTGAACCTTCTATCTTTAAGGTCTGAGTTTTATAAAGTGCTTTCCACAGAGCGTCAATTTAGATTACTATCAAAACTGCATATGTTATATGAGACTTTTACAAAATCTGAATTTAAAGCTGCACTAATTCATTTTTCTATGTTAATAATGGATCAGATGACTTGGTTTACTGTGAAAGGTCTTACTCATAGTAATGAACCAACAGAGTACTAGAAGGTCAAGCGGAGCGCGCAGACCTTTTAAAAAAAATGTTTTTAGCAACTATTGATAAGTGATAAAAAGTAAATAATGGGTATACAGGTTGTTCTGCTATACACAAGTGTGCACAATTTCAGTTGATGCAGCTTTAACTCAATCCTTTATCAAACGTTTGACTTTAAGTAGCTCCTGTTATGATTAAAAAGGAGTAAAAATATCCTTACACTGGATATTTAATTCCAAAAATAAAAAAGCACTATAACCCCAGTTGTGTAGTTAGAGGCATTTGAAATGGCTGCTGTAGAAAATATAATGTGATTTATTTTTCTTTCTTTGTTTGACTCTCTAACACATTCACCCTCTGGCCTCTCCACAGATTGAAGACATTGTTACAAGAATACAAGATGAGAAAGCAGGAGGTGTAGCCATCCGGACTGTCAAAAGCTTCCTCTCCAAGATCCCCAGTGTGGTGTCAGGTTAGTGTTTGTGTGTGTAGGCCTGTATGGAGTGGACATTCCTGTTTACTGTATATGGCTGCGTCTGTAAATGCAAAGTAAATGATTGTACATTTACATATGCTGCAGTTCCTTGTGTGTTTTTTCCTTAATAAGAGCTTGACTTACTTGATGTGATGATGATTTTGTGTTTGTGTGTGTTTGTTTTGTTGTTTGTAAAAAAAACTTACAAGTCAGGTTCAGTCAAGCAAATATGACCTTTTGGGCTCATTTAAAATGCTGCTTCTACAGATGGAAGCAGATGAAGACTTAAGCCACTGAGGCAACTGAGACGCTGCTCCTGTCCCACTTTTCTACTTCTCCTTTGTGTCTTTATCCATCTGTGTGTATGCACTTGGTCCTTCGTGAGTTTGTGTATGTGTGTGCTTGTGTATGACATGAGTCACCAGTGTTGGACGGCGAGGTCACTGCAGCTCTCCCAAAGGTTATGTCGGAGTCACTGCTTCACATGGCTCCCCCAGGCCCAATGGCCTCTTGTGCTTTCTCAGCAGCCTCTGCCAATGCACAAAGACGGGCCAAATATTGTGCTGTCCAAGAGCAGAGAGAGAGACACGACTGCAAACCTGTTAACATTATATTATATTCAGACACCTACTCAGCTTTGACACACAGCTTTCAACAGAGATGAATCACGAAGACTTCCTCATAGCTCATTTGTGTTTGCAGCCTTTGTCCAAAAAACCATTGATCATGTAGAACTATGATGCCACTTCTAACCAAAGTCCTTCTCTGAATGCCAGGGGCGGACATTGTTCAGTGGCTGATGAAAAACCTCTCCATTGAGGATCCAGGTAAGCTTGCTGAGAAGTCTGTCCTTACATGTAAGCACATTAGAGCTCAATTGAAGAGGAAGGCAATTTTTCAAATGCACCCCCTCCCATCTGTGGGCTTTCTCTCATGTCCACAGCTGAAGCCATCCACGTTGGGAGTCTTATCGCTGCCCATGGCTACATCTTCCCGATCTCTGACCACGTCCTGACACTTAAAGATGATGGAACCCTTTATCGCTTTCAGGTACAGGAAGCTCCACTATGGGTGTATCCTTATATGATATGTGGTGAGGCCCGTATATATAGAATAAAGAGATGATGGTAGTTTATCAGAGGGATATGTTTATTGTGTGATGCTAATGAGAGAAATCCCTGCTAAGCCTATTACTCACCACACCAAGGTCGATACTGTATATCCCTGCTGGACGCTGCGTCAGAGCAGGAGGTGGGCAGCAGAACAGGGCCTACGGGCCGGCCGTGCAGCTTGTTAGAGGAGTGTTTTTTTTCTTTGCTCCATCTGATCCAGCATGAACTTTGACAGGTCCCTCTGATTGCTAACGGGCACCACCATGATTCATTACTGTGACTGGGCCATTAGCATTTTAATCCAGGCCAGCTACACAGGGCAAACTCCCCTATGAGAAGCACTGAGCCGGCTGCACACTGGCTCTGCACTTTTCGCTGTCACCATCTTTCCCCTGCTCCTCCTCCTCAATCTACCTCTGTATGCATTTATCTTCACCTCTATTGCTCAAGATTAAAAGCCATTATTGTGGCTGCAGAGGGAGGGCAGCGTGTGTCACACTTGCTCATTCAGCGAGGGCTAAAAATATTCCCTCTGATGTTGTCGTGATGCAACAGGCCCACGTCATCAGTACATGTGAAAGGAGTCCACGGTGCATTTGAAATGCATTGGCTGGCCTCCAAATCTGTGCTATAAGGCGTGATGGCAGAGGATTTAGTTGTTTGCTACTCTTTAAATAGATACTATTATGAGGGAAACCCATATTTAATGAAAACTGTCTACAAATTTGCTTTTTTTGTGAATGCAGTGAAGTCTTATATTTCAACTTTATCCTCTCTGAGGTTTATAGTGCTAATGAGCATGCATGTTAACCTTTTTGTTCATTACACTCAAACAAGCACATTCATCAGCGTCAGCCATTTGCTCTTATGCTAATTACCGTTATGAGTAATAATGGGAATGAAATATGTGGTTGAGTATCACCAACTTCTAATTCTGTCCTGTTATTAAGAATGCATGATATATGTGAGTGATTCATTATTAATGGACTTGGGAATGAACTTTGAATGTGTAATATCAGTTGCAATAGACAATTAAATATGGATAGAGAGAATATAGCTATCATTGCTCCCCAGATAGTTATGTGCAGCATGCGGACGTCAAGACTCATCGTGAAGCAATGAGTCTTCTTTTGAATTTGTGTGGACGTGCAGAGGGAGCGTGGGTGATGGGAGAGATGAGATTCCAACGATCATATTGGAGAACATTATTGTTTATCTAGACACTTATGGCAAGAAAAGAAGATCAATCTGATTATTTGCCTAGATTATCTGTTTCATTCCCTTCTGTTTTCATCAGTCTCCATACTTCTGGCCTTCAAACTGTTGGGAGCCTGAGAACACAGACTATGGTGAGTCAAACACTGTCTCAAATGTCTTTCTTCTCTCTCTCCAAACCAGTAAGATCTTACTAATGCTTTTCAGTTCTCTCTCTCATACACAATTCACACTGTAGATCTGTTGTTGACACTGTTGAGGATTGATCCACATGGATCATTCCCTGTAATATATATCTGGCCCGAGGAACCCCCACAACAGAGACTCCTGTGGTATAAGATTACCCAAACAAAATAAAGTGATGGTCACTGATATGACCACATCTCCGGCTCTCTGCATGGCATTGACTTGAGGCTGGTAATTTCCGAAGACAACACATGGCCTGTCTGCTGAAGCAAAACATTCATTACTTTTGGTTCACACAGTTGGGACCTCAGTTAAAAAAAGACAACCTATCTTGCTAACTCTATTACCCTCTTCACATGTCTCTATTTCTCCCTTTCCCCCCCTTCCAGCCATTTACCTGTGCAAGCGCACCATGCAGAATAAGGCCAGGCTTGAGCTGGCTGACTATGAGGCTGTAAGTACACTGTTTTTTGTTTAGCGATTGCCAGGAAGCTCTCAGTTCATTGTGCAGAGACCATGATATGATGACACTCTGAATTTCCTGTTTTCTTTCACATGGCTGGAAAACAAAAGATCTGTAACTGTGTCCTCTGGGGCCGTGAAATGACAAAATCCATTCATCCAAGCAAAAATCCATTATCGAATTATAGACTAGAGAAATCTGTCAAAGGGAAATTTTTTCTTTTTTTTAAGAGCACCATTTGGCAGACTACAATGCAGTCATTTACTGGACCCAAATATACATATCTATAGGCCTGCTTTGCATCAGCAGATCAATACCGTCTCAAGAGGGGCATTACTCTTGCTGTAGAGTAATGCCCCACAATAGCAATACACTGCACTTTCATATTCTAATTTACTCTGCAACTATTGTCCAGTAGACTTCCTTCCACATCTATTCAGGTCATTTTTTGCCTCCCGGCCTCATTGCTCTCACTGTTAACATGCCTGATAGTTTGTACTGAATTTTTTCTGTCTTTGTAATGAGGTCATGTGCTGTATATTTGACAGATGCTTGTTTGAGTGGTGTTATTAAGGATATGCAAATTGATAGGGAGCTTTAATATGAGTATATTATGGAGTTTTAAAGAGCTTTCATCTCTTTTACTCAAGCAAAATGTATCATGTGATCAGTTACACTCAATTAAGTCCTGGGTTTGTGTTATGAGCCACGGCCATTGCTTGTTGTTATCTGCTTGGTCTCACATCAGAGATAACAAAAAATGTGACTTTTTTGTACAGATTAAACCAATGAGATATAACATGGTAATAAGGGAGCTTTAAAGGTATTGGTAGGTGAGTTTTCCTTCCTTTGGACAAAACCAGGCTAGCTGTTTCCCCATTTCCTTTTTATGCTAAGCTAAACTAACCGGCACTTTGCTGTAGCTTCATATTTAGAGTACAGACACAAGAGCGGTCTCAATGTTCTCATTTAACTCTCAGTAAGAAATAACATATGTCCAAAAATGCGCACTGATTAAATGAGTAATTGTGTATACCTAAACGATACCTACAGTATGTGTGAAACTCCAAATACTGTGTGGTATCAGCAGCTCAGCAGCTCACACCTTAGTGAGAGTGGCAGCAAAGGTAATCCAAAGTCATGGTTGCTGTGGCCATTACAGTAAATGGATAACGTAATCATATAAAGGCCTTGAATTCAAATGACCTGCTCCCCTAATGCCGTGTCTGATTGGTTCCCCCAGGAAAACCTTGCCCGGCTGCAGAGGGCTTTCGCCCGGAAGTGGGAATTTATCTTCATGCAAGCTGAGGCTCAAGTCAAGTGAGTAGATGAGTGTATGTGTGAGCCAGAACACATTCCCTCTTGACGTCAGAGTCTAGTAACGTGACACACTTACACCAGGAAATAGAGAGATGTTGATTCAATCAGGTTTATACATTCATTCTAACCTTTTGCTACATGCATAATTCCAGTTTTATTTCCCCTAGGAAGAGAAAATGCTTCAGTTTGCAGTGTTAGTTGCTCTGTTTTCATGCCATGCTTTGACTGCAGGGTTACATGCGTTTAAATACATCAAGCATCCCCCTATGGAATTAAACAAACACAATTCCTTTTAACTTCTATCTCTTAGTAAGACTTCCATCTGGTGGTTTGCATTTGTAAGTACACCATTAATGTCTCATGTAACTTTTCTGGAAGGAAAGAGCCTTCTTCTCCTGTCTACAAAAATCTTCTCATTGTGTATTGGCCCGTTTTGTACAAACAGCGAGGCGAGGGACGATCAGTAAATGTCAGTTATGTAAAAGCTTGGCCCCACCAGCGGCAAAACCTGGCACTTTGTGTGGCCTGCAAACAGTTCAAGACCCACACACTAGCTTTCTGCTCCCTAGTCTGCCCTGTAACTGGTATAAAAATGTATGTGGCTGGCTATGTGTGTGTGTGTTTGTGAGAGTGTGTGACTAAATTACAGGGCCTGATTCATTGTGTTTGACCTGATATTTCAGAGGTATGTGTTCTGTATATAAGTGGCCTGTTTCTTTCGTTGACAGGATTGACAGGAAGAAGGACAAGGCAGATAGAAAGATCCTGGACAGCCAGGAGAGGGCATTCTGGGACGTCCATCGACCAGTGGTGAGTTAGTGCCAGCGTCATGACAAAAGGAAAATAAATGAAAGGGAGGTCAGATGCTGCAACAGTGTAAAAATGGAAATGAACAAAGAAGAGATAAAGAAAAAGAGGCCTTTTATTGTGGGTGGACAATTTTAGCATTTAAAGCCTGAAAAGAGCAGATTCAGCTCCACACACTCTTCAGCTGAGAGCCCTGTTTTGTTGTTGGTAGCAGAGTCATATTTGGTGCCAGTCACTTTGCATACAAGCCTTTTGTGAGTGTGGCATTGCTGAATAGAAAAACAGCCTCATATTGTGTGAGCAGGAAAGGCGCAGACAATGCATGCTGGAGAAACACCATTATCTGACCTCGGAACATGCTCTGTCTCCTGTCGCCTCCCACAGCCAGGCTGTGTCAACACCACAGAGATGGACATCCGCAAGTGCCGGAGAGAGAGGAACCCACACAGGGTAAAAAAGGTGAGGAGAGAAAAAACTACTCAATTATATTTTGTGTAAATTGTATCTCCCTAAATGCTTCAAGGCCCTATTCCACAGTGTTTACTTTTTTTTTTTGAAGAATATGTATCTGTATCTGTATTGATATATATGTATATGTTATATAAATCTATATAAAAACTATTTTTGTTGACTTTCCGGTCTTACAAAATGCCAAACATCTAAAATAATCTTCACAATTAACTATACAAATATTTTTATTACAAGGCAAAAAAAAATCTGATTTTTGTCGTTTTATAATAAAAAATAATCATATTTTTTAAAAGAATATCAAATGACAATGTTTGTATATATGTTTTTGATTTACTTTTGAATGTTAACAAAAATCATACTTTATAATATGTATAAAACATACAATTATTTACAGAACATTTATATATACTAATGATTATTTCCCTTAAAGGTATTTATAATGTACTTCAAATAATTACAAAAAATACACACATTTTTGTGTATAAAAGCGAAACAAATCTTAAGATCCAAAGACTCAACGGATTCTTCAAACCCACCATATGTGTGATCTGTGTGTAAATATAAATCAAATCTCCTCTTCAGGCCCCCAATTCCCAAACTCAAAACCGAAGCCATGATCACAATAATGACCTGACATTCATCAAACTACTATCTAGAGTCCCTGATCTGTCATGGTTTATCAAAACAACAACAAAGGCATCAAAACAAAACAACATGTCTCTTGACTTCTTCAGTCGGTCTATGGGGTTCCAGATGACGGCCAGAGCCAGCCAAGTCCCATCCACATCAGCTCCCAGCCGACCAGGAAGACCACCAGAGAGGACGTTCAGAAGGAGGTAAATCACGCTGTGAAAGTCTTCTCCATAGGTCATTACCACCAGTCCGCCTCCACCATCCATCATAATGACAGTCGGCGACGCGGACTGATGAGCTGTTACCTTATTTAGCTTCCTCATTATTCTTTCTCCCTCTCCATCAGATTAGCTTCTTGAACATCCAACTGGACCGACACTGTATGAAGGTTTCCAAAGTGGCTGACAGTCTGATGAGCTACACAGAGCAGTTCATGGAATATGACCCCTTTGTGTCGGCCATTGAGCCTTCGAACCCCTGGATCAGTGATGACATTACCTTCTGGGAGTTTGAGGCAAGGTGAGGCTGGAGGGGCCATGTTGGGATGTAAGGTGAGAGTTCACAGGAGACTGATGATGACTAAACCAATGCTGAGGTCAGGTGAAGCGTAGAGGTCTCGGTGCTTATAACTAAAGGAGGGATCTGTCTGTTTCTATCTTGTCTTAAATGAGAATTATTGCTGTCATTCCCAAAGGTTTACTGTGACATTCTGGCCTCTGCTCTATGTACACCATGACGAAACATGACCCATTTTATTCTGTTCTTTCTAATCTGTTTTATTCTGAGCAGTCGTGACCCCAGCCAGCAGCGTGTGAAGAAATGGGGCTTCTCTCTGGAGGAGGCGTTGAAAGATCCAGCAGGACGAGACCAGTTCCTGAAGTTCCTCGAGTCAGAGTTCAGCTCAGAGAACCTGAAGTGAGAATGACATTTTACCTATGCCTTTCTTAAAGTGGCTATAATCATTATTTTTATATTAACAATGAATCACATGATTACTTGTCTGTGAAATGTGTCACTAATGATGCAATATATTAACTAAACAATACTAGAAAGTTGATGATCTAATTAGATTTTGGGCATCTTTCTGAATAGATACTAAGGTTTTTATGATAACTATAACTCCTTCATATTTTCAGATACACAGATGCTTTTAATACCATCCACAGTGTAGGCAACCACATTTAATCAAGTAACATAGTACAGTTTTGAAGTACTGTACTTGAGTATTTACTGTACTTGAGTATTTACTGTACTTGAGTATTTCCTTTTTATGTACTTTGTACTTCTGCTCCACTACATTTTACCATTACTTTGCATATAAATGATTTTACATATAAAACCTTGTATATTATGGAAAGGGAAATCTTATCAAATTTGTATATATGCAGACACTAATTTAATGCAAGTAAAAATGTTAAACATGCATATTATGTATACTGTATATTATAGAAATATTCATATTTCATAAATATGCTAATTAATACGATAATAAGTAATCACAATAAAGGGCATCGTCAGCATAAGGGTGAATATAACAAGACAGGCAGCTGGACTTTCATTTTTTCATACACTATCTCATATTTCGGGGAAGTAGTTATTGATTAGATGTGTTGCTGTTGTAGGTTCTGGTTAGCAGTGCAGGATCTGAAACGGCGGCCGCTCCAGGAAGTGTCCACCAGGGCACAGGAGATCTGGCAGGAGTTTCTGGCCGAGGGCGCGCCGAGCTCCATCAACCTGGACTCTCACAGCTTCGAGCGCACCAGCCAGAACCTCAAAGACCCTGGCAGATACAGCTACGAGGACGCTCAGGTGGACCGTGTTGTTTCTTCCTCATGGATGAATTCACATAACTATCCATGATCACACACGCATGGACACACACTAACACAAGTCTGAATAAACTCCAGACACATAGACTGACCACACACCTGTGCCTGTGCACATAGTTACAGCCAATACTTCTGCTTACCACTATCGCACCACTAAATTACTTCTAGAAAGAGATTTAGTGGCACGTAAAGACCGCTGAAACTGTAGCTTTCACAAAGATATATATTTTTTTTTTCTTTTATCTTTTTTATATATATATATATATATATATATATATATATATATATATATATATATATATATATATATATCATACGTATAAGCTCACACACACACACACACACACACACACACACACACACACACACACACACACACACACACACACACACACTAAAGCCATTGATTTCCTCTACCATCCACTTGCCCAAGGAAACACTGAACCCTTCCACCCCACTCATGTTACACAAGTGAATGAATGAGAGTTCAAGGAGGAACAGAAAGAGAGAGGAGAGAATGACTCGAGTGTGTTTGTGCCAGGGCCTAATAAGGCGAGTAATGCCATGAATAGGTTGGTTCACCATGAATTCCTCTGGTTCAAAATGGTCTGGGGATGTGTGATGTGGAACGTCTCTCACTGGCAGAATATTACTCAGCTGTGTCTTTCAGGACTCTGCTGTTCAAGTTAGCTCGCTCAGTTTGCATCACCAACTCTGAATCACACATGCATGCGTTGCACCACCATAATCCGACTTCCTTTATTACTCTGCACTTCTCTTAATTTTTCCCTTTACACTCCCTTTTGTCCTGGGCCAACACACACTCATCAGTTTTTCTTTCTATTGCAGGAGCACATATTCAAGCTAATGAAAAGTGACAGCTATGCACGCTTTTTGCGATCCAACATCTACCAAGATCTCCTGTTAGCCAGAAAGAAGGTGAGCTGCACTGACTGACCCCTTTGTCACCTTTACTTTTTACTGAAATTTGTCGCTCTTATTGCATTTCTCATATTGTTTTGATTATTTTACCGATTTAAAAGATATTTCAGGTTCATATCTATTTTATGCATTTAGTCAGTAACAGCAAGTCCTACGCTTTTGATTGGTTCATATATTTGCAGCAGCACAAAGCGCAAAAGGGCTGGGAGAAGTGTAAATATATATATATCAGAGGTGTGATAATTATTTAATACTCTCTCAGCCAGTCACATCCCGTGTGCCATTGCTCTGAAACAGTCCATCACTGTGAAGCTTATCATACACTATAAATTAACTGAGAACAAAAGTTACTCTAAAAATCTCTGATATAAATGTATAGATATAGAAGCACTGACTCTGGAATGTTTAATAGAATTCAAAGTTTATTAACTATGTACTATTACGCTGGACATTGCGTCGCCTCAAAAATTGCCACTTTAACCTCTGATACTTTGAGCATATGTTGATGCTAATACTGCTTAAAATTTAAAATGTACGACTTTTACTTTTACTCAGATCTTTAGTAAGTAGTAGTGAGTAAAATATCTGGATACTTCTTCTTCTACTTGTTAGTTCATTTTGAGATATTCATGGGAAAAGCAATTGAAGGACTTGCACTTTAAGGTAATCTGATCACACTTTAATGCTACAAAGGTGGTTCATTCTATTGTAATTTGGTAGTTCTTAACAAGGTATGGCATTCTGCAGTTTGATATTGTCATGAGGCTACTAACAGAGCCCATTAAAGGCAAAACTACTGTGCCTAAAATGCAGGTGCAAGGAAACTGCTAAATTATGTAAAATGTCAAGGGAACAGTCTCAAAAACATTACATCATATGCCAAACACAGGCAAACCGCTGTATAAAGGAGGGACAACAGTCATGCTGTAAATAGAACATAAGCAGTCAGAAGAGTAAAGTATATGTGCGTGACAGATGCAGCCTAATGTTGTAGTGATGGTGATTTTGTTAGCTTTATGGTATAATTTCTACCTCCTGTGTGCTTTCTGTGCTATCTGTGTGCTATGTATAGGACTTGCACGGCTAAACAATTAGCAGTCATTTAGCTGTTATTGTGTAATATGGGTTTTTTCAGCAAATCACAGCTGCCTCTGTTCATGCTAGCCTTTCTGCCCTCCCGTTTGGACACTGCTCCTTCTGCTGGCCTGTCACTGACCCCAACTCAATTTCCTAAAAAAATACCGCATTGTCCTCTGCCCTCATTTTTGCAATGCTTGGCCCCTTTTTTCCCTTACTAACTACATCACCCCCTGACCTCCCCCTCAACACCCGTACCTGACCCAAACACTCACCCTGCTTCCCCCCTCCCAAAACAGCAGCCAGCAGACACTGAACAGGGCCGCCGCACCTCCTTGGAGAAGTTCACGCGCAGTGTGGTAAGTCATTTGGAGCTGGGGCTGTTCATATCACAAACCACACTGGCTGGTTCACTATCAGTGGCTTTTGCAACGATAACCACATTACACTCCATTATGGCTCTTTACACCTGTAATAGGATGTGTATTTTGTGAAAAAGATAACACGCTAGTCACATGAATGGTTCCAACCAAGCATTTTAGATAAAAGAGCACCTTGTTGGTGGGGATTTTTCTGTGATTTATTAGGTACTTGTACTTTCAGCATCTCAGTCCAGAAATGTGTTTTTGTTTTAATTGACCTTCTAGGGCAAGTCATTGACAGGAAAGCGACTAACAGGCCTGATGCAGTCATCCTGACAAAGCCAGACCCTGTTGGAGGGGCTACCGCTACACAGGGGCCTCGGCAGGGCCACAGACAGTGGAGCTGGGCTGGACGAGGCTGCTGTGGATGCTCTCATACACTTCTCCGAGGACTGCTGCCATACTAGTAGTGCAGCATTGGGCCTGCCAGGGTGAACAACCCAAACAAAACCACTGAGGAAAAGACATTGCTGACAAGGGGAACTTTAGCCAAAACACACCACATGGCATGCAGCGTACAGAATAAGCACATTCAGACTAGGGCTGCCCTCTTTTGATCACTTTATCAGCAATTTAGTTGTTAGGCTGTTTGTTAAAGTTTATATTGTTTTCATTTCATTTTTATATACATGTTTATTGGATATTAAAAGCACATCTGTGTTGTTGCACCAATATTCTTTGATTAAAAACTACATTTAAAAGCTATCTGCCACAGCATTTGCAATTAATTGACTAGTTTTCCTAAACAGCCGGGGCCAAGGAGGTTTAAGAGGCATATCAATAGACACAAATCTACAGTATTTCACAAATGTCTCTGTACTCACAAGGCAGCCAGCAATAAATTATGTGCGAGACCACCTTTTTTGGGGGGGGAAATATATCCTTTTTATATCCTTAAAATTCCTATTATATCTGTTTATTATAAAGCACATGACATATCATTTAAATTGTGTATTGGCAGTAATCAGGAATGCAACGTTTTTTCCCAGAAGTCATATTTAACAACATCTACAATATAGACTTTTAAAACTATAACTGTTCATGCTTCATTACATTCCAAAATCTGGCATAAGGGCTTAATGTAGCATTCACACTGCACCGTTGCATGTTTCATCCACATGTCTTTGTTGAGGATTTGTTGTTTGTACAACAGTGCTTTGTAATGAGACTTATGGAAAGAGTAATTTACTCCAGTTGGCAAGTTGGTTTTACTGAACTTTCACCCTCCAACTACCAAACATTTCAGGCTGCACAGTCAAATTAGTAAATACCAAAAGTCTGTATGAATAACTGAGAAGCTTAAAACACAAACATGGCCCCTATGGTTGTGTCAATCCCAGCTGTTTGAGCTTTTACTTTAGTCACAAATGCTTTTTCGGCTTCCACCATAGTGTAGCTTTAAAAGTTTCCAGTGCCATGGGTCCATCTAGTGGTGGTTAAACCACAGGACCAGCAACTGAGTGTTACAAGACTGTATTAAACTGTGTTTGTATTAACAGACATCATGATGTCAAACCTAATTGTTCTCCGATGACGGATATACAGTATTACAAGGCCTGCAGCCCAATATGGGATCATTAATGTTTTGTTGCTTATTTCCTGCATGAATATCTCATCTTTTGTTTTTTTCAAAACAATGAAACCTGCCCACTTCTGTTTGACAAATTGTATACTGTTACTCTACATCGAATAATTGTCATGTGTTTTAATGACTATGTGGAAAATGGTGCATGTTATTGGACCATAACGAATTTGGGGAAAGATGGTTTGACTCTCCAAAGACAACAAACAGACAAGGAATAGCCCTGAACTGAAGCAACACCCCTCAGCAAACGGACATAAAAGCCCTGAAATGCAACTGGGAACAATACTTGAACTGTCATGGGCGCCGCACACCGAACGTTAAGGTTACTGTGGACCACTGTGGCTTCAAACTTCTTACACAGACAGAAAGCGCTTGGTATGAGGAGAGGTCGGTCCCTTGCTCCCCCATGAGGCCAGTGACTGATGAGTGTATCACCTATTATTTTCTATTAGACCCGTTGCAATGAACTGTACAGGTCATATTAGTTATTATCACAAACCAATAACCTCTTGATTATAAGGTAGAGAGATGCTTAACTTGAGTCGATGTACCAAATATTATTCTCAGCACAAACACAATGACTATGTACAGGGTGCATTGTAGTTGTAAATTGGCTAAACTTCCTTATCCAAAAGCACACTTTATTATAATATAGGCACATTACTATGCATGTTACATATTCAGGGCATTTTGTGCTTTTAGTTTCTCAATCAGCAATATGACTACTGGCACTCCAAAACACTCAAGCACCTGCTATCTATTCATGGGTACCAAATAATAAAAAACTCTTGACCTGTCTCCTCTGTGCCAATCTGTTGTTGGTGTTTGCTGTTCTATGTCATGAAACAAAAGAAGCCAAATGTGTCTCCTCAGATGACAACAGATCTGGTGTATTTTTAAGTTGTGTTTTCTCTATTTGCAGCATTTTACCTAAAAGCTGGCCATGTGTTGTCAAATTAGTGGGGATGTATTCTTAGTTAGTTTTTGTTGTCTCTAATTGCATGAGTTTATTGATACATATTTGTTATGACACACTATACTGGTACCTTACTAAACATACTAAACTATGACATTTTATGACATAATCTACTGCCACTTTTTAATGATATACTATACTATAACTTTTCTAATTACAGTTTTATGATGGCTTTTTAAAACATTTTAATGGCCCTTTTTTGTAATTTTATGACATACAATACTGACATTATATATATATATAGTATTTTGAAAAAAGTCATGAAAATGGCATTCTTTAGGACAGCCAACAAATGCATACAAAGGTCATAGGATAGTATGTGAAAGTTTCATAAAAAGTCATAGAGTATGTAACAAATCAAATCATGAAAAAGTCATAGTAAAGCATGTTGAAAAAAGTCACAAAATTCATAGTATAGCGAAAAAATGGAAAAGTAAAAAAATAAAAAAGTCATACACCTGCACTGGAACTGGAGTTTTGCATTAGCAGAGAAGATTTGGCAAATTTTACATGAGCGCAACCCACATACTCAGCTGTGCTGCTCATCCCACAAATGCATGTTCCTTACCTTTAAAAGGGAAATGAACAGGCTTTCCAACGGTATAAAATGTATTGCCAAGAAGCATTGTTACAACAGAGAAATAATCTACCAAACACAAATTTCCGAACTTTTTGTTTTATGTTGAGTATGTCGAAAAAAAAGTTTAAAAAAGCCATAGTATAGTACGACGAAAAAATTCATAAAAGTCATAGTATAGTATGTCGAAAAAAGTCAAAAAAAAGTCATAGTATAGTATGTCGTAAAAAGTCAGAAAAAAAGTCATAGTATAGTATGTCGAAAAAAGTCAAAAAAAAGTCATAGTATGGTATGTCAAAAAAAGTCATAAAAAAGTCATTGTATAGTATGTCGAAAAAAGTCATAAAAAAAGTCATAGTATAGTATGTCGAAAAAGTCATAAAAAAAGTCATAGTATAGTATGTCAAAAAATGTCATAGTACTGTGTGTCATGAACAGTGATAATATAGTATGTCGAAAAAAAAGTTTAAAAAACGTCATAGTATAGTACGATGAAAAAAGTCATAAAAAAGTCATAGTATAGTGTGATGAAAAAAGTCATAGTATAGTACGTCGAAAAAAGTCATAAAAAAGTCATAGTATAGTATGTCAAAAAAAGTCATAAAAAAAGTAACAGTATGGTATGTCGAAAAAAGTCATAGTATAGTATGTCATAAAAAGTCATAAAAAAAAGTCAGAGTATAGTATGTCAAAAAAAGCCATAAAAAAGTAATAGTATAGTGTGTCAAAAAAAGTCATAAAAAAAGTCATAGTATAGTATGTCGAAAAAAGTCATAATATTGTGTGTCATGAAAAGTCACAGTATAGTATGTCGAAAAAATTCAAAAAAGTCATAGTATTGTATGTCGTAAAAAGTCATAAAAAAGTCATAGTATAGTATGTCGAAAAATGTCATAGTATTGTGTGTCATGAAAAGTCATAATATAGTATGTCGAAAAAAAAGTTTAAAAAAGCCATAGTATAGTATGTCGAAAAAAGTCATAGTGTTGTGTGTCATGAAAAGTCATAATATAGTATGTCGAAAAAAAAGATTAAAAAAGCCATAGTATAGTACGACGAAACAAGTCATAAAAAAGTCATAGTACTCAACCCGGTGGCAATAAGTCTCAAGCTTCCCAGGTCCATGCGCATCCATCCCACGTTCCATGTCTCCAAGGTGAAACCAGTCCGGGAGAGCCCCTTGATGCCAGCTGCTCCTCCTCCTCTGCCTCCTCATCTCATCTAAGGAGGACCTGTCTACACCATCCATCGCCTGCTTCGCTCTCGCCGCTGGGGTCGGGGCATTCAATACCTGGTGGACTGGGAAGGATACGGTCCTGAGGAGACGTCATGGGTCCCTGCTCGTCACATTTATGACCATCGATTCATCGCAGACTTCCTTCGACAGCACCCGGACCAGCCCTCCAGGACAAAGACCCCGGCCAGAAACATCCAGGAGGCCCCCAAGTCAGACAGTGAAGCTTGGTCGTCCGGGGCCGAGGAACCCTTCCTCCAGACCCGCTCCACCCACCCGACTGAAGATCCAGACTCTGCGGCCTCGGAGGAGTACTACTAAAAAGTAATAGTATGGTATGTCGAAAAAGTCAGAAAAAAGTCATAGTATAGTATGTCGTAAAAAAGTCAGAAAAAAAGTCATAGTATAGTATGTTGAAAAAAGTCATAGTATAGTGTGTCGAAAAAAGTCATAAAAAAGTCATAGTATAGTATGTCGAAAAAAGTCATAGTATAGTATGTCGAAAAAGTCATAAAAAAAGTCATAGTATAGTATGTCAAAAAAGTCATAAAAAAGTCATAGTATAGTGTGTCGAAAAAAGTCATAAAAAAGTCATAGTATAGTATGTCGAAAAAAGTCATAGGATAGTATGTCGAAAAAAGTTAAAAAAAAAAGGTCATAGTATAGTATGTTGAAGAAAAGTCATAAAAAGGTCATAGTATAGTATGTCGAAAAAAGTAAAAAAAAAGTCATAGTATAGTATGTTGAAGAAAGCCTAAGTACAGTATGTTGAAAAAAGATATGAAAATGTCATAGTATAGTATGTCGAAAAAAGTCAAAAAAAAGGTCATAGTATAGTATGTCGAAAAAAGTCAAAAAAAATGTCATCGTATAGTATGTTAATATTAATATTAATGAAGCCTTCATTAGTCCAACAATGACAAATTACAATTATCTGCATTTAACCCATCACAGAGGAGCAGTGGGATGCCTGGGGAGCAACTGGGGGTTAGGTGTCTCACTCAAGGACACCTCTGCATGTTGACAGAAGAGGGGTTCGAACCACCAACCTCGTGGTTACGGGATGAGCGCTCTACCTGGCGTGCCTCAGCCACCCTTTTGAATAAATTCATAAAAAAGTCATAGTATAGTATGTCGAATAAAGCCTAAGTGTAGTATGTTGAAAAAAAGGTCATAGTATAGTATGTCGAAAAAAGTAAAAAAAAAAGGTCATAGTATAGTATGTTGAAAAAAGTCATAAAAAAGTCATAGTATAGTATGTTGAAGAAAGCCTAAGTATAGTATGTTGAAAAAAAGTCATAAAAAGGTTATAGTATAGTATGTCGAAAAAAGTCATAAAAGGTCATAGTATAGTATGTCGAAAAAGTTAAAAAAAAGGTCATAGTATAGTAAGTCGAAAAAAGTCAAAAAAAGTCACAGTATAGTATGTTGAAAGAAGTCATAGTATAGTATGTTGAAGAAAGTCATAGTATAGTATGTTGAAAAAAGTCATAAAAAGTCATAGTATGTATGTCGAAAAAAAAGTCATAAAAAGGTCATAGTATAGTATGTCGAAAAAAGTAAAAAAAAAGGTCATAATATAGTATGTTGAAAAAAGTAAAAAAAAAAAAAGTCATAGTATAGTATGTTGAAAAAAGTCATAAAAAAGTCATAGTATAGTATGTTGAAGAAAGCCTAAGTATAGTATGTTGAAAAAAAGTCATAAAAAGGTTATAGTATAGTATGTCGAAAAAAGTCATAAAAAGGTCATAGTATAGTATGTCGAAAAAAGTTAAAAAAAAGGTCATAGTATAGTAAGTCGAAAAAAGTCAAAAAAAGTCACAGTATAGTATGTTGAAAGAAGTCATAGTATAGTATGTTGAAGAAAGCCTAAGTATAGTATGTTGAAAAAAAGTCATAAAAAGGTCATAGTATAGTATGTCGAAAAAAGTCAAAAAATTAAGGTCATAGTATAGTATGTCGAAAAAAAAAAGTCAAAAAAAAAGTCATAGTATAGTATGTTGAAAAAAGTCATAAAAAGGTCATAGTATAGTATGTCGAAAAAAAGTTAAAAAAAGGTCATAGTAAAAAAAAAGGTCATAGTATAGTATGTCGAAAAAAGTCAAAAAAAGTCACAGTATAGTATGTTGAAAGAAGTCATAGTATAGTATGTTGAAGAAAGCCTAAGTATAGTATGTTGAAAAAAAAGTCATAAAAAGGTCATAGTATAGTATGTCGAAAAAAAAAAAAAAATCATAGTATAGTATGTCATAGTAAAAAAAAAGGTCATAGTATAGTATGTTGAAAAAAGTCATAAAAAAGTCATAGTATAGTATGTTGAAGAAAGCCTAAGTATAGTATGTTGAAAAAAAGTCATAAAAAGGTTATAGTATAGTATGTCGAAAAAAGTCATAAAAAGGTCATAGTATAGTATGTCGAAAAAAGTAAAAAAAAAGGTCATAGTATAGTAAGTCGAAAAAAGTCAAAAAAAGTCACAGTATAGTATGTTGAAAGAAGTCATAGTATAGTATGTTGAAGAAAGCCTAAGTATAGTATGTTGAAAAAAAGTCATAAAAAGGTCATAGTATAGTATGTCGAAAAAAGTCAAAAAAAAGTCATAGTATAGTATGTCGAAAAAAGTCGAAAAAAGTCATAGTATATTATGTTGAAAAAAGTCATAGTATAGTATGTTGAAGAAAGCCTAAGTATAGTATGTTGAAAAAAAGTCATAAAAAGGTCATAGTATAGTATGTCGAAAAAAGTCATAAAAAGGTCATAGTATAGTATGTCGAAAAAAGTCAAGTATAAAAAAAAGTCAAAAAAGTCATAGTATAGTATGTCGAAAAAAGTCAAAAAAAAAAGTCAAAAAAAAAGTCACAGTATAGTATGTTGAAAGAAGTCATAGTATAGTATGTTGAAGAAAGCCTAAGTATAGTATGTTGAAAAAAAAGTCATAAAATGGTCATAGTATAGTATGTCAAAAAAAGTCATAAAAAAGTCATAGTATAGTATGTCGAAAAAAGTCAAAAAAAGTCATAGTATAGTATGTTGAAAAAAGTCATAGTATAGTATGTTGAAGAAAGCCTAAGTACAGTATGTTGAAAAAAGATATGAAAATGTCATAGTATAGTATGTCGAAAAAAGTCAAAAAAAAGGGCATAGTATAGTATGTCGAAAAAAGTAAAAAAAAAGTCATAGTATATTATGTTGAAAAAGTCATAGTATAGTATGTTGAAGAAAGCCTAAGTATAGTATGTTGAAAAAAAGTCATAAAAAGGTCATAGTATAGAATGTCGAAAAATTCATAAAAAGGTCATAGTATAGTATGTCGAAAAAAGTAAAAAATGTCATCGTATAGTATGTCGAAAAAAGCCTTAAAAAAGTCATAGTATAGTATGTTAATATTAATGAAGCCTTCATTAGTCCAACAATGACAAATTACAATTATCTGCATTTAACCCATCACAGAGGAGCAGTGGGATGCCTGGGGAGCAACTGGGGGTTAGGTGTCTCACTCAAGGACACCTCTGCATGTTGACAGAAGAGGGGTTCGAACCACCAACCTCGTGGTTACGGGATGAGCGCTCTACCTGGCGTGCCTCAGCCACCCTTTTGAATAAATTCATAAAAAAGTCATAGTATAGTATGTCGAATAAAGCCTAAGTGTAGTATGTTGAAAAAAAGGTCATAGTATAGTATGTCGAAAAAAGTAAAAAAAAAAAAAAAAAGGTCATAGTATAGTATGTCGAAAAAAGTAAAAAAAAAAGGTCATAGTATAGTATGTTGAAAAAAGTCATAAAAAAGTCATAGTATAGTATGTTGAAGAAAGCCTAAGTATAGTATGTTGAAAAAAAGTCATAAAAAGGTTATAGTATAGTATGTCGAAAAAAGTCATAAAAAGGTCATAGTATAGTATGTCGAAAAAAGTTAAAAAAAAGGTCATAGTATAGTAAGTCGAAAAAAGTCAAAAAAAGTCACAGTATAGTATGTTGAAAGAAGTCATAGTATAGTATGTTGAAGAAAGCCTAAGTATAGTATGTTGAAAAAAAAGTCATAAAAAGGTCATAGTATAGTATGTCGAAAAAAGTCAAAAAAAAGTCATAGTATAGTATGTCGAAAAAAGTCGAAAAAAAGTCATAGTATATTAAAAAAAAGTCATAGTATATTATGTTGAAAAAAGTCATAGTATAGTATGTTGAAGAAAGCCTAAGTATAGTATGTTGAAAAAAAGTCATAAAAAGGTCATAGTATAGTATGTCGAAAAAAGTCATAAAAAGGTCATAGTATAGTATGTCGAAAAAAGTTAAAAAAAAGGTCATAGTATAGTATGTCGAAAAAAGTCAAAAAAAGTCACAGTATAGTATGTTGAAAGAAGTCATAGTATAGTATGTTGAAGAAAGCCTAAGTATAGTATGTTGAAAAAAAAGTCATAAAATGGTCATAGTATAGTATGTCAAAAAAAGTCATAAAAAAGTCATAGTATAGTATGTCGAAAAAAGTCAAAAAAAGTCATAGTATAGTATGTTGAAAAAAGTCATAGTATAGTATGTTGAAGAAAGCCTAAGTACAGTATGTTGAAAAAAGATATGAAAATGTCATAGTATAGTATGTCGAAAAAAGTCAAAAAAAAAGGGCATAGTATAGTATGTCGAAAAAAAAGTCAAAAAAAGTCATAGTATATTATGTTGAAAAAGTCATAGTATAGTATGTTGAAGAAAGCCTAAGTATAGTATGTTGAAAAAAAGTCATAAAAAGGTCATAGTATAGAATGTCGAAAAATTCATAAAAAGGTCATAGTATAGTATGTCGAAAAAAGTAAAAAATGTCATCGTATAGTATGTCGAAAAAAGCCTTAAAAAAGTCATAGTATAGTATGTTAATATTAATGAAGCCTTCAAAAGTCCAATAATGACAAATTACAATTATCTGCATTTAACCCATCACAGAGGAGCAGTGGGATGCCTGGGGAGCAACTGGGGGTTAGGTGTCTCACTCAAGGACACCTCTGCATGTTGACAGAAGAGGGGTTCGAACCACCAACCTCGTGGTTACGGGATGAGCGCTCTACCTGGCGTGTCTCAGCCACCCTTTTGAATAATAGTAAAAAATTCATAAAAAAGTCATAGTATAGTATGTCGAATAAAGCCTAAGTGTAGTATGTTGAAAAAAAGGTCATAGTATAGTATGTCGAAAAAAGTAAAAAAAAAAAAGGTCATAGTATAGTAAAAAAAGTCAAAAATAGTATAGTATGTCGAAAAAGTCAAAAATAATAGTCATAGTATAGTATGTTGAAAAAAAAAAAAAAGTCATAAAAAAAAAGTCATAGTATAGTATGTTGTCAAGAAAAAAAAGTCATAGTATAGTATGTTGAAGAAAGCCTAAGTATAGTATGTTGAAAAAAAGTCATAAAAAGGTCATAGTATAGTATGTCGAAAAAAGTCATAAAAAGGTCATAGTATAGTATGTCGAAAAAAGTTAAAAAAAAAGGTCATAGTATAGTATGTCGAAAAAAGTCAAAAAAAGTCACAGTATAGTATGTTGAAAGAAGTCATAGTATAGTATGTTGAAGAAAGCCTAAGTATAGTATGTTGAAAAAAAGTCATAAAAAGGTCATAGTATAGTATGTCGAAAAAAGTCATAAAAAAGTCATAGTATAGTATGTCGAAAAAAAGTCATAAAAAAGTCATAGTATAGTATGTTGAAAAAAGTCATAGTATAGTATGTTGAAGAAAGCCTAAGTACAGTATGTTGAAAAAAGATATGAAAATGTCATAGTATAGTATGTCGAAAAAAGTAAAAAAAAAAGGGCATAGTATAGTATGTCGAAAAAAGTAAAAAAAAAGTCATAGTATATTATGTTGAAAAAGTCATAGTATAGTATGTTGAAGAAAGCCTAAGTATAGTATGTTGAAAAAAAGTCATAAAAAGGTCATAGTATAGAATGTCGAAAAATTCATAAAAAGGTCATAGTATAGTATGTCGAAAAAAGTAAAAAATGTCATCGTATAGTATGTCGAAAAAAGCCTTAAAAAAGTCATAGTATAGTATGTTAATATTAATGAAGCCTTCATTAGTCCAACAATGACAAATTACAATTATCTGCATTTAACCCATCACAGAGGAGCAGTGGGATGCCTGGGGAGCAACTGGGGGTTAGGTGTCTCACTCAAGGACACCTCTGCATGTTGACAGAAGAGGGGTTCGAACCACCAACCTCGTGGTTACGGGATGAGCGCTCTACCTGGCGTGCCTCAGCCACCCTTTTGAATAAATTCATAAAAAAGTCATAGTATAGTATGTCGAATAAAGCCTAAGTGTAGTATGTTGAAAAAAAGGTCATAGTATAGTATGTCGAAAAAAGTAAAAAAAAAAAGGTCATAGTATAGTATGTCGAAAAAAGTAAAAAAAAAGGTCATAGTATAGTATGTTGAAAAAAGTCATAAAAAAGTCATAGTATAGTATGTTGAAGAAAGCCTAAGTATAGTATGTTGAAAAAAAAGTCATAAAAAGGTCATAGTATAGTATGTCGAAAAAAAGTCATAAAAAGGTCATAGTATAGTATGTCGAAAAAAGTTAAAAAAAAGTCATAGTATAGTATGTCGAAAAAAGTCAAAAAAAGTCACAGTATAGTATGTTGAAAAAGTCATAGTATAGTATGTTGAAGAAAGCCTAAGTATAGTATGTTGAAAAAAAGTCATAAAAAGGTCATAGTATAGTATGTCGAAAAAAGTCAAAAAAAGTCATAGTATAGTATGTCGAAAAAAAAAAAAGTCATAGTATAAAAAAAGTCAAAAAAAAAGTCATAGTATAGTATGTTGAAAAAAGTCATAGTATAGTATGTTGAAGAAAGCCTAAGTATAGTATGTTGAAAAAAGTCATAAAAAGGTCATAGTATAGTATGTCGAAAAAAAAAAGTCATAAAAAGGTCATAGTATAGTATGTCGAAAAAAGTTAAAAAAAAAGGTCATAGTATAGTATGTCGAAAAAAGTCAAAAAAAGTCATAGTATAGTATGTTGAAAAAAGTCATAGTATAGTATGTTGAAGAAAGCCTAAGTATAGTATGTTGAAAAAGCCTAAAAATGTCATAAAAAAAGTGTCATAGTATAGTATGTCGAAAAAAGTCAAAAAAAAGTCATAGTATAGTATGTCGAAAAAAGTCGAAAAAAGTCATAGTATATTATGTTGAAAAAAGTCATAGTATAGTATGTTGAAGAAAGCCTAAGTATAGTATGTTGAAAAAAAGTCATAAAAAGGTCATAGTATAGTATGTCGAAAAATTCATAAAAAGGTCATAGTATAGTATGTTAATATTAATGAAGCCTTCATTATAGTATGTTAATATTAATGAAGCCAACAATGACAAATTACAATTATCTGCATTTAACCCATCACAGAGGAGCAGTGGGATGCCTGGGGAGCAACTGGGGGTTAGGTGTCTCACTCAAGGACACCTCTGCATGTTGACAGAAGAGGGGTTCGAACCACCAACCTCGTGGTTACGGGATGAGCGCTCTACCTGGCGTGCCTCAGCCACCCTTTTGAATAAATTCATAAAAAAGTCATAGTATAGTATGTCGAATAAAGCCTAAGTGTAGTATGTTGAAAAAAAGGTCATAGTATAGTATGTCGAAAAAGTAAAAAAAAAAAAAGGTCATAGTATAGTATGTCGAAAAAAGTAAAAAAAAAAAGGTCATAGTATAGTATGTTGAAAAAAGTCATAAAAAAAAAGTCATAGTATAGTATGTTGAAGAAAGCCTAAGTATAGTATATAGTATAGTATGTTGAAAAAAGTCATAAAAAGGTATAGTATAGTATGTCGAAAAAAGTCATAAAAAGGTCATAGTATAGTATGTCGAAAAAAGTTAAAAAAAAGGTCATAGTATAGTAAGTCGAAAAAAGTCAAAAAAAGTCACAGTATAGTATGTTGAAAGAAGTCATAGTATAGTATGTTGAAGAAAGCCTAAGTATAGTATGTTGAAAAAAAGTCATAAAAAGGTCATAGTATAGTATGTTGAAAAAAAGTCATAAAAAGGTCATAGTATAGTATGTCGAAAAAAGTCAAAAAAGTCATAGTATAGTATGTTGAAAAAAGTCATAGTATAGTATGTTGAAAAAGTCAAGTATAGTATGTTGAAAAAAGTATAGTATGTTGAAAAAAATAAAAAAGGTCATAGTATAGTATGTCGAAAAAAGTCATAAAAAGGTCATAGTATAGTATGTCGAAAAAAGTTAAAAAAAAAGGTCATAGTATAGTATGTCGAAAAAAGTCAAAAAAAGTCACAGTATAGTATGTTGAAAGAAGTCATAGTATAGTATGTTGAAGAAAGCCTAAGTATAGTATGTTGAAAAAAAAGTCATAAAATGGTCATAGTATAGTATGTCAAAAAAAGTCATAAAAAAGTCATAGTATAGTATGTCGAAAAAAAAAAAAAGTCATAGTAAAATGTTGAAAAAAGTCATAGTATAGTATGTTGAAGAAAGCCTAAGTACAGTATGTTGAAAAAAGATATGAAAATGTCATAGTATAGTATGTCGAAAAAAGTTAAAAAAAAGTCATAGTATATATATGTTGTTGAAAAAGTCATAGTATAGTATGTTGAAGAAAGCCTAAGTATAGTATGTTGAAAAAAGTCATAAAAAGGTCATAGTATAGAATGTCGAAAAATTCATAAAAAGGTCATAGTATAGTATGTCGAAAAAAGTAAAAAATGTCATCGTATAGTATGTCGAAAAAAGCCTTAAAAAAGTCATAGTATAGTATGTTAATATTAATGAAGCCTTCATTAGTCCAACAATGACAAATTAATTATCTGCATTTAACCCATCACAGAGGAGCAGTGGGATGCCTGGGGAGCAACTGGGGGTTAGGTGTCTCACTCAAGGACACCTCTGCATGTTGACAGAAGAGGGGTTCGAACCACCAACCTCGTGGTTACGGGATGAGCGCTCTACCTGGCGTGCCTCAGCCACCCTTTTGAATAAATTCATAAAAAAGTCATAGTATAGTATGTCGAATAAAGCCTAAGTGTAGTATGTTGAAAAAAAGGTCATAGTATAGTATGTCGAAAAAAGTAAAAAAAAAAAAAAAAAAAAGGTCATAGTATAGTATGTCGAAAAAAGTCAAAAAAAAAAGTCATAGTATAGTATGTCGAAAAAAGTCATAAAAAAGTCATAGTATAGTATGTTGAAGAAAGCCTAAGTATAGTATGTTGAAAAAAAGTCATAAAAAGGTTATAGTATAGTATGTCGAAAAAAGTCATAAAAAGGTCATAGTATAGTATGTCGAAAAAAGTTAAAAAAAAGGTCATAGTAGTATAGTAAGTCGAAAAAAGTCAAAAAAAGTCACAGTATAGTATGTTGAAAGAAGTCATAGTATAGTATGTTGAAGAAAGCCTAAGTATAGTATGTTGAAAAAAAGTCATAAAAAGGTCATAGTATAGTATGTCGAAAAAAGTCAAAAAAAAAAAATTATGTCATAGTATAGTATGTCGAAAAAAGTCAAAAAAAAAGTCATAGTATATTATGTTGAAAAAAGTCATAGTATAGTATGTTGAAGAAAGCCTAAGTATAGTATGTTGAAAAAAGTCATAAAAAGGTCATAGTATAGTATGTCGAAAAAAGTCATAAAAAGGTCATAGTATAGTATGTCGAAAAAAGTTAAAAAAAAAAAGGTCATAGTATAGTATGTCGAAAAAAGTCAAAAAAAGTCATAGTATAGTATGTTGAAAAAAGTCATAGTATAGTATGTTGAAGAAAGCCTAAGTACAGTATGTTGAAAAAAGATATGAAAATGTCATAGTATAGTATGTCGAAAAAAGTAAAAAAAAAAGGTCATAGTATAGTATGTCGAAAAAAGTTAAAAAAAAAAAGGTCATAGTATAGTAAGTCGAAAAAAAAGTCAAAAAAAGTCACAGTATAGTATGTTGAAAGAAGTCATAGTATAGTATGTTGAAGAAAGCCTAAGTATAGTATGTTGAAAAAAAAGTCATAAAAAGGTCATAGTATAGTATGTCGAAAAAAAAGTCAAAAAAAGTCATAGTATAGTATGTCGAAAAAAAGTCAAAAAAAGTCATAGTATATTATGTTGAAAAAAGTCATAGTATAGTATGTTGAAAAAGCCTAAGTATAGTATGTTGAAAAAAAGTCATAAAAAGGTCATATTATAGTATGTTGAAGAAAAGTCATAAAAAGGTCATAGTATAGTATGTCGAAAAAATGTTAAAAAAAATAGGTCATAGTATAGTATGTCGAAAAAAAGTCAAAAAAAGTCATAGTATAGTATGTTGAAAAAGTCATAGTATAGTATGTTGAAGAAAGTATGTAAGTATAGTATGTTGAAAAAAAAGTCCTAAAAAGGTAAAATGGTCATAGTATAGTATGTCAAAAAAAGTCATAAAAAAGTCATAGTATAGTATGTTGAAAAAAGTCATAGTATAGTATGTTGAAGAAAGCCTAAGTATAGTATGTTGAAAAAAGATATGTTGAAAAAAGGGTCATAGTATAGTATGTCGAAAAATAGTATAGTATGTCAAAAAAAAAAGTCATAGTATATTATGTTGAAAAAGTCATAGTATAGTATGTTGAAGAAAGCCTAAGTATAGTATGTTGAAAAAAAGTCATAAAAAGGTCATAGTATAGAATGTCGAAAAATTCATAAAAAGGTCATAGTATAGTATGTCGAAAAAAAGTAAAAAATGTCATAGTATAGTATGTCGAAAAAAGCCTTAAAAAAGTCATAGTATAGTATGTTAATATTAATGAAGCCTTCATTAGTCCAACAATGACAAACTACAATTATCTGCATTTAACCCATCACAGAGGAGCAGTGGGATGCCTGGGGAGCAACTGGGGGTTAGGTGTCTCACTCAAGGACACCTCTGCATGTTGACAGAAGAGGGGTTCGAACCACCAACCTCGTGGTTACGGGATGAGCGCTCTACCTGGCGTGCCTCAGCCACCCTTTTGAATAAAATCATAAAAAAGTCATAGTATAGTATGTCAAATAAAGCCTAAGTGTAGTATGTTGAAAAAAAGGTCATAGTATAGTGTGTCGAAAAAAGTAAAAAAAAAAAAAAAAAGGTCATAGTATAGTATGTCGAAAAAAGTCTAAAAAAAAGTCATAGTATAGTATGTTGAAAAAAGTAATAGTATAGTATGTTGAAGAAAGCGTAAGTATAGTATGTTGAAAAAAAGTCATAAAAAAGGTTATAGTATAGTATGTTGAAAAAAGTCATAAAAAGGTCATAGTATAGTATGTCGAAAAAAAAGTTATAAAAAAAAAAAAGGTCATAGTATAGTAAGTCGAAAAAAGTCAAAAAAAGTCACAGTATAGTATGTTGAAAGAAGTCATAGTATAGTATGTTGAAGAAAGCCTAAGTAAGTATAGTATGTTGAAAAAAGTCATAAAATGGTCATAGTATAGTATGTCAAAAAAAGTCATAAAAAAGTCATAGTATAGTATGTCGAAAAAAGTCAAAAAAAGTCATAGTATAGTATGTTGAAAAAAGTCATAGTATAGTATGTTGAAGAAAGCCTAAGTACAGTATGTTGAAAAAAGATATGAAAATGTCATAGTATAGTATGTCGAAAAAAGTCAAAAAAAAGTCATAGTATAGTATGTCGAAAAAAGTCGAAAAAAGTCATAGTATATTATGTTGAAAAAAGTCATAGTATAGTATGTTGAAGAAAGCCTAAGTATAGTATGTTGAAAAAAAGTCATAAAAAGGTCATAGTATAGAATGTCGAAAAATTCATAAAAAGGTCATAGTATAGTATGTCGAAAAAAATATAGTATGTAAAAAGTAAAAAATGTCATCGTATAGTATGTCGAAAAAAGCCTTAAAAAAGTCATAGTATAGTATGTTAATATTAATGAAGCCTTCATTAGTCCAACAATGACAAATTACAATTATCTGCATTTAACCCATCACAGAGGAGCAGTGGGATGCCTGGGGAGCAACTGGGGGTTAGGTGTCTCACTCAAGGACACCTCTGCATGTTGACAGAAGAGGGGTTCGAACCACCAACCTCGTGGTTACGGGATGAGCGCTCTACCTGGCGTGCCTCAGCCACCCTTTTGAATAAATTCATAAAAAAGTCATAGTATAGTATGTCGAATAAAGCCTAAGTGTAGTATGTTGAAAAAAAGGTCATAGTATAGTATGTCGAAAAAAGTAAAAAAAAAAAAAAAAGTCATAGTATAGGTCATAGTATAGTATGTCGAAAAAAGTAAAAAAAAATAGGTCATAGTATAGTATGTTGAAAAAAGTCATAAAAAAGTCATAGTATAGTATGTTGAAGAAAGCCTAAGTATAGTATGTCGAAAAAAGTCATAAAAAGGTCATAGTATAGTATGTCGAAAAAAGTCAAAAAAAGTCACAGTATAGTATGTCGAAAAAGTTAAAAAAAAGTCATAGTATAGTAAGTCGAAAAAAGTCAAAAAAAGTCACAGTATAGTATGTTGAAAGAAGTCATAGTATAGTATGTTGAAAAAAAAGTAAAAAATGTCATCATAGTATAGTATGTCGAAAAAAGCCTTAAAAAAGTCATAGTATAGTTAATATTAATGAAGCCTTCATTAGTCCAACAATGACAAATATCTGCATTCAACCCATCACAGAGGAGCAGTGGGATGCCTGGGGAGCAACTGGGGGTTTGGTGTCTCACTCAAGGACACCTCTGCATGTTGACAGAAGAGGGGCTCGAACCACCAACCTCGTGGTTACGGGATGAGCGCTCTACCTGGCGTGCCTCAGCCACCCTTTTGAATAAATTCATAAAAAAGTCATAGTATAGTATGTCGAATAAAGCCTAAGTGTAGTATGTTGAAAAAAAGGTCATAGTATAGTATGTCGAAAAAAGTAAAAAAAAAAAAGGTCATAGTATAGTATGTCAAAAAAAGTCATAGTATAGTATGTTGAAAAAGTAAAAAAGTCATAGTAAAAAAAAAGTCATAAAAAGTCATTATAGTATGTTGAAAAAAGTCATAAAAAAGTCATAGTATAGTATGTCGAAAAAAGTCAGAAAAAGTCATAGTATAGTATGTCGAAAAAAGTCATAAAAAAGTCATAGTATAGTATGTTGAAGAAAGCCTAAGTATAGTATGTTGAAAAAAAGTCATAAAAAGGTCTTAGTATAGTATGTCGAAAAAAGTCATAAAAAGGTCATAGTATAGTATGTCGAAAAAAGTTAAAAAAAAAGGTCATAGTATAGTATGTCCAAAAAAGTCAAAAAAAGTCACAGTATAGTATGTTGAAAGAAGTCATAGTATAGTATGTTGAAGAAAGCCTAAGTATAGTATGTTGAAAAAAAGTCATAAAAAGGTCATAGTATAGTATGTCGAAAAAAAGTCAAAAAAAGTCATAGTATATTATGTCGAAAAAAGTCAAAAAAAGTCATAGTATAGTATGTTGAAAAAGTCATAGTATAGTATGTTGAAAAAGCCTAAGTATAGTATGTTGAAAAAAGTCATAAAATGTCATAGTATAGTATGTCGAAAAAGTAGAAAAAAAGGTCATAGTATAGTATGTTGAAAAAAGTCATAAAAAAGTCATAGTATAGTATGTTGAAAAAAGTCATAAAAAAGTCATAGTATTGTATGTTGAAAAAAGTCATAGTATAGTATGTCGAAAAAAAGTCAAAAAAAAAAGGTCATAGTATAGTATGTCGAATAAAGTCATAAAAAAGTCATAGTATAGTATGTTGAAGAAAGCCTAAGTATAGTATGTTGAAAAAAAGTCATAAAAAGGTCATAGTATAGTATGTTGAAGAAAGCCTAAGTATAGTATGTTGAAAAAAAGTCATAAAAAGGTCATAGTATAGTATGTCGAAAAAAGTCATAGTATAGTATGTTGAAGAAAGCCTAAGTATAGTATGTTGAAAAAAAGTCATAAAAAGGTCATAGTATAGTATGTCAAAAAAGTCATAAAAAAAAAAAGTCATAGTATAGTATGTTGAAAAAAAAAATAGTCAGTATAGTATGTTGAAGAAAGCCTAAGTATAGTATGTTGAAAAAAGATATAAAATGTCATAGTATAGTATGTTGAAAAAAGTCAAAAAAAGTCATAGTATAGTATGTTGAAAAAAGTCAGTATAGTATGTTGAAGAAAGCCTAAGTACAGTATGTTGAAAAAAGATATGAAAATGTCATAGTATAGTATGTTGAAAAAAGTATAGTCAAAAAAAGTCATAGTATAGTATGTATGAAAAAAGTCAAAAAAAGTCATAGTATAGTATGTTGAAAAAAGTCATAGTATAGTATGTTGAAGAAAGCCTAAGTACAGTATGTTGAAAAAAGATATGAAAATGTCATAGTATAGTATGTTGAAAAAGTAAAGTATGTTGAAAAAAAGGTCATAAAATGTATAGTATAGTATGTTGAAAAAAGTCAAAAAAAGTCATAGTATAGTATGTTGAAAAAAAAAAGTCATAGTATAGTATGTTGAAGAAAGCCTAAGTACAGTATGTTGAAAAAAGATATGAAAATGTCATAGTATAGTATGTCGAAAAAAGTCAAAAAAAAGGTCATAGTATAGTATGTCGAAAAAAGTCAAAAAAAGTCATAGTATATTATGTTGAAAAAAGTCATAGTATAGTATGTTGAAGAAAGCCTAAGTATAGTATGTCGAAAAAAGTCATAAAAAAGTCATAGTATAGTATGTCGAAAAAAGCCTTAAAAAAGTCATAGTATAGTATGTTAATATTAATGAAGCCTTCATTAGTCCAACAATGACAAATTACAATTATCTGCATTCAACCCATCACAGAGGAGCAGTGGGAGCAACTGGGGGTTAGGTGTCTCGCTCAAGGACACCTCTGCATGTTGACTGAAGAGGGATTCGAACCACCAACCTCGTGGTTACGGGATGAGCGCTCTACTTGGCGTGCCACAGCCACCCTTTTGAATAAAGTCATAAAAAAGTCATTGTATAGTATGTCGAATAAAGCCTAAGTGTAGTATGTTGAAAAAAAGGTCATAGTATAGTATGTCGAAAAAAGTAAAAAAAAAAGGTCATAGTATAGTATGTCGTTAAGTCATAAAAAAAGCCATAGTATAGTATGTCGAAAAAAGTCATGAAAAAAGTCACAGTATAGTATGTCGAAAAAAGTTATAAAAAAGTAATTCTATAGTATGTCGTAAAAAGTCATAGTATAGTATGTCGAAAAAAGTCATAAAAATGTCATAGTATAGTACAGTGCCCTACATAATTATTAGCACCCTTTAGTAAAAATGAATAAAACGAGATGCGAAAAAATGTCTTAATTGTTTATTCTCATGATATTTCATTCAAAATATACACAACAATCTAACCTTTAACTGAAGTAACATAATTGAAAGAAACATTAAATTCTTATCACGAAACAAATATTTTTCTCAAAAATATATGTGCCACAATTATTGGCACCTCTTCATTTAATATTTTGTGCAGCCTCCCTTTGCCAAGATAACAGCTCTGAGTCTTCTCCTATAATGCGTGATGAGGTTGGTGAACACATGGCACTGGATCTGAGACCATTCCTCCATGCAGAATCTCTCCAGATCCTTCACATTCCGAGGTCGACGCTTGTGGACTCTCCTCGTCAGCTCATCCCACAGATTTTCTATGGGGTTTATCTGCTTTTATTTGATGGAGTCCATGATACCATGTATCCTACCAAGATGTCCAGGGCCTTTGGAAGAAAAACAGCCCCACAACATCAAAGATCCGCCACCATACTTCACAGTGGGTTTGAGGTGCTTTTCTGTATGTCGAAAAAAAAGTTTCAAAAAATTCATAGTATAGTATGTCGAAAAAGATCATAGTATTGTATGTCGAAAAAGATCATAATATTGAATGTCGAAAAAAGTCATAAAAAAAGTAATAGTATAGTATGTGTAAAAAAAAGCCATGGTATAGTATGTCGTTAAGTCATAAAAAAAGCCATAGTATAGTATGTCGAAAAAAGTCATAAAAAAAGACATAGTATAGTATGTCGAAAAAGTCATAAAAAAGTCATGAAAAGTGTATATAGTATGTCGAAAAAAAAGTCATAAAAAAGTCATTGTATAGCATGTCGAAAAAAGTCATAAAAAGTCATAGTATAGTATGTCGAAAAAAGTCATAAAAAAGTCTTTGGATAGTATGTCGTAAAAAGTCATGGTATAGTATGTCGTAAAAAGTCATAAAAAAGTCATAGTATAGTATGTCCAAAAAAGTCAAAAAAATAGTAAAAAGTAGTATGTAAAAAAAAAGTCATATAAAATTAATAGTATGGTATGTGTAAAAAAAGCCATGGTATAGTATGTCGTTAAAAGTCATAAAAGTCATAGTATAGTATGTCGAAAAAAGTAATAAAAAAGTCATAGTATAGTATGTCAAAAAAAGTCATAGTATAGTATGTCGTAAAAAGTCATAAAAAAGTCATAGTATAGTATGTCAAAAAAAGTCATAGTATAGTATGTCGAAAAAAGTCAAAAAAGTCATAGTATAGTATGTCGAAAAAAGTCATAAAAAAGTCATTATATAGTATGTCGTAAAAAGTCATAAAAAGTCACAGTATAATATGTCGAAAACTTAAGTCATAAAAAAGTCATAGTATAGTATGTCGAAGAAATTCATAAAAGAAGTCATAGTATAGTATGTCGAAAAAAGTCATAGAAAAAAAAGTCATAGTCAATAGTATAGTATGTCGAAAAAATGTCATAAAAAAGTCATAGTATAGTATTTCGATAAAAAAGTCATCGTATAGTATGTCGTAAAAAAAGTCATAAAAAAGTCATAGTATAGTATGTCGAAAAAAGTCACAAAAAAGTCATAGTATAGTATGTCGAAAAAAGTCATAAAAAAGTCATTGTATTGTAGGTCGTAAAAAGTCATAGTATAATATGTCGAAAAAGTCATAAAAAAGTCATAGTATAGTATGTCGAAAAAATTCATAAAAAAGTCATAGTATAGTATGTCGAAAAAGTCATAAAAAAGTCATATAGTATGTCGTATCATAAAAAGTATGTATAGTATGTCGAAAAAAGTCATAGAAAAGTCATAGTATAGTATGTCGAAAAAATAAAAAAGTCATAGTATAGTATGTTGAAAAAAGTCATAGAAAAGTCATAGTATAGTATGTCAAAAAAAGTCATAAAAAAGTAATTGTATAGTATTTTGAAAAAATAGTATGTCATAGTATAGTATGTCGAAAAAAAAAAAGTCATAGTATAGTATGTCGAAAAAAGTCATAAAAAAGTCATAGTATAGTATGTCGAAAAAAGTCACAAAAAAGTCATAGTATAGTATGTCGAAAAAAGTCATAAAAAAGTCATTGGATAGTATGTCGTAAAAAGTCATGGTATAGTATGTCATAAAAAGTCATGAAAAAGTCATAAAAAAGTATAGTATAGTATGTCGAAGAAATTCATAAAAAAGTCATTGTATAGTATGCCGTATGTATAAAAAGTCATAAAAAATTAATAGTATGTCATAAAAAAGTAATAGTGTGTAAAAAAATCCATGGTATAGTATGTCGTTAAGTCATAAAAAAAAGCCATAGTATATTATGTCGAAAAAATAAAAAAGTCATAGTATAGTATGTCAAAAAAAGTCATAGAAAAGTCATAGTATAGTATGTCGAAAAAAGTCACAAAAAAGTCATAGTATAGTATGTCGAAAAAAGTCATAAAAAAGTCATTGTATAGTATGTCGTAAAAAGTCATAGTATAGTATGTCGAAAAAAGTCACAAAAAAGTCATAGTATAGTACGTCGAAGAAATTCATAAAAGAAGTCATAGTATAGTATGCCGTAAAAAGTCATAGAAAAGTCATAGTATAGTATGTATGTATAGTAAAAAAGTCATAGTATAGTATGTCGAAAAAAGTCATAAAAAAGTAATTGTATAGTATTTTGAAAAAAGTCATAGTATACTATGTCGAAAAAAGTCAGTATAGTATGTCGTAAAAAGTCGTAAAAAAGTCATAGTATAGTAGGTCGTAAAAAGTCATAGTATAGTATGTCGAAAAAAGTCACAAAAAAGTCATAGTATAGTATGTCGAAAAAAGTCATAAAAAAGTCATTGTATAGTAGGTCGTAAAAAGTCATAGTATAGTATGTCGTAAAAAGTCATGAAAAAGTCACAGTATAGTATGTCGAAAGAAGTCATAAAAAAGTCATAGTATAGTATGTTGAAGAAATTCATAAAAGTATGACATAGTATAGTATATCGAAAAAGTCATAAAAAAGTATAGTATGTCGAAAAAAGTCATAAAAAAGTCATAGTATAGTATGTCGTAAAAAGTCATAAAAAATTAATAGTATGGTATGTGTAAAAAAAAAGCCATGGTATAGTATGTCGAAAAAGTCATAAAAAAGTCATAGTATAATGTCGAAGTCATGAAAAAAGTCATAGTATAGTATATCGAAAAAAGTCATAAAAAAATCATAGTATAGTATGTTGTAAAAAGTCATAAAAAAGTCATAGTATAGTATGTCATAGTAAAAAAAAGTCATAAAAAGTATAGTCAGAAAAGTATAGTATGTCGAAAAGTCATAAAAAATTCATAGTATAGTATGTCGTAAAAAGTCATAAAAAAGTAATAGTATGGTATGTGTAAAAAAAAGCCATTGTATAGTATGTCGTTAAAAGTCATAAAAAAGCCATAGTACTGTATGTCGAAAAAAGTCATAAAAAAAGTCATAGTATAGTATGTCGAAAAAAGTAATAGTACGGTATGCGTAAAAAAAAGTCATAGTATAGTATGTCGTAAAAAGTCATCGTATAGTATGTCGTAAAGTAATAAAAAAGTCATAGTATAGTATGTCGAAAAAAAGTCATAGTATAGTATGTCTTAAAAAATAGTCCTAAAAAAGTCATAGTATAGTATGTCGAAAAAAGTCATAGAAAAGTAATATTATAGTATGTGTAAAAAAAAAAAAAGCCATGGTATAGTATGTCGTTAAAAGTCATGAAAAAATCCATGGTATAGTATGTCGAAAAAAGTCATAGTATAGTATGTCGAAAAAGTCATAAAAAGTTATAGTATAGTATGTCGAAAAAAGTCATAGTATTATGTGTCATGAAAAGTAAAAAGCATGTTGAAAATACATAAAATAATAATTTCATTTTATTCAATAATAAAAATAAATGTTCAAATGTCACAGATTCGCAGTTGTATGCCTCCACCAACCGGTCAAGCTGGAGTCTAGATCCATGTCTGCGGAAAATGTCATCACTTTATCATTTAAATGATTATTTGTATTAAATTGTCTAGAACATATTTTGTGAGTGAATCTAAACAGTTCATCTTTGAGCCCAAGTGGATGTTCCCTCCCTTCCTCTCTTATACTTGCAGTTAACTTTCAGATCCTATATGATGTCAATAGTAAATGTCTCTCTGCAGGAAGACTATATTACTCATACATGACTTACTTGTGATTTCTTAAGCAGTAACTAAAGATCAATAAGAGCTTGTTGTGCTGGAGCCCCTTTTAGTCGTTCTTTGTACTTCTCCTCTCACAAACTCAAGTGGGGCTTTCCCCCCCCTCTCTGTCTGCTCATAGTCTGAGGGTCACTCCAACCTATTGATCCTAGGATATAATCTGGGATTCTTCTGTCTATCAGCCGCATTCCCAAAACGTCCCCTGGTCTTTGTCAAAAACAGCATAGAACATTACCATTCATTCTTTATTATTTTTCTTTATTTTTTCAGAACAATAAAAATAGTTTAACAAACAAAGACTTCTTCATTCTCTCCATTTCAACTCGTATTTACAGCTGAAGATGAAACAAACGCCCAGTCATGTCCATTTCATCTCCTCTTGGCTCCGTTCCAACCCGATCCTCCCTCTCCACCCCCCGCAGGCTTTGACAAGAGTATCGGGGCCTATTGCTGTGTCTTTGACGAGGTATACAGGCTATTCAATGATTGGTAACACATAGTTCGAAGCAGACATCACTGACTTTTGCATTTAGGAGCTTCTCCTATTGTTCAGAACTGCACCACACTATAGGCCTGTTCATATACGGCAGGTAACATTAAGCAGGTTATGATTGATGAGCACATGCTTTCACTTACTGGCATGACTTTGGAAGATAAAAGACACAATGACCCATTTCATTGTGAAAAACACCACATACAAGAGAAGACAAGATAATTGAGAAGTCTCAGATCCATTCTTTGTCCAGAGGAGATAAACTGTTGTGTGAAGGGTCCCTGAGGGAAGTGAAGAAAGATGGTTTGAATGCGCAAACATTTTCGCAAGTCACACCAGACACATAGGATTAATGGTAAACTTCAAAAACGGAGTGGCTATTATTACATTGTAGCGATACTGAATGACCACTTGGAAAGACACAGACCTCTTACACAGTGTGTGCAACCTATGGACCTAAAAGGCTTTTTGATATAGTACTGCAAGCACCTTCTAAATGTCATAAAGCAATTAGGCCCTCTAAAGCACTCAACGGAAATGTCACATAACGTTGATTTACTGTTTTCTTCTCACTAAGTATGTGGATCTGTGCAGAGTTATGTCTCTCTAGCAACAATATTGTTTTGAAATGACTCTGAGATGATTCTCACTGCCGTCACTCAGTCTGCTGAGACAGTAGATTTCAAACGGAACATTACATGGCGAGTGTGACACCAGGTAAAATCAGCAGAGACCGGACAAAGTTGAAGCTTGTTATTGCAGTGTTTTCCTATAGCATGAGACTGCAGCATCCAAAATCCCTCGTAGGAGTTGATTAAAATGGGATCCTGGTGTGGCGTTATTGTCCCTCCTTGCCAACTGAATACAATCACATGAATCAGGACTAAGTTGCTGAACAATCAACAGCAGAGGAAATGAAGGATGCCTGAGTAGTTGTGGCTATTGTGCACCTGATCAGGACAGAGGTATCAATACAGTCTGAACAAACCCAAGAAGTCATACTAATAAAACTTTTAAGAGATCAAAACATAGAAATATTATACAACAGAGAAAAGAGGCAAAAAAAAAAAAAAAAAAGAGCTAAATTACTGCGACGCATTCGAGTCTGAATGAGATCAAGTAGGCCTGGGAAATAGAGAGCAAAAACAGACAGAGGGACAGAGGCAGAAAGATAAAAACCTTTGTGTCCATGTCAGGGTATTAATACAGTAGTCCAGAGGTCTGCATGTAATAGTGGTGGATTTGAGCACCATGTTTATGGCTTGGGGTCAGGGGATCACTGGTCCAATCAGGTTGGAGGGTCATGGCTGTCAGAGCTGGTTTCCAGTGCAGAGCGGCAGGCTGGCACAGTGATGGGGATAATGACGTCTTAGTGTCACATCGGATCACACGGCAGACACACAGTCACAGAGCAGGAGTGGGCAGGGTTGGCCGCGGGGCCCCAAATGTACCAGTTGGGCACAAACAGTCCGAAGGTCTGGCCTTTAGTGTTCCCATAGCTCAGTGGAGCTCCAGCACAGTGCAGAAAGTGATGAAATGAAGCTGGATCTACTCACATTTCAAATGTTCAGAAGGGATCAATACATATCAAGGGACCAGTTGCTTCAATTAAGCCACATGGCCTGTAGAAGTGGTGGATGTCTGTTCATCTGTTTCAGTCAGTTATTTTCAGCCCAAATCAGAAGGGACATGAAGGCTCATTAGTTTTTCCAGAGTTTTATCCTCTTCTTCACTGGTCATCCCCACCTTTGGGCCACATACCAATGTGCTGGGTGCTCCTACGGTATAGAACAGACCATATGGGTTAGACTCACACTTGGTATGTCTGAAAAAGAATAAACAGTCATAAGGTGAGGCTGTACATATGCCAGGAGGTGCTTTCAGCCAACTGCTAACATCAGCATGCCAACATACTCATTCTAACAGGCTGATGTTTAGAAGAAGAATCCTGTATTTGTTAAAATAATTTAGTTTGGACCAACAGAGTCCAACATTTCCACCCCTAACTTAACATGAGAATGGTGCAGGAGATTTAGTCATTTTCATTTGCGAATCCAAATTACACTAAATCTGTCTGACTGTCTAATGTATATACAATGAATATAGACATAATGAAATATATTCTAATCAAGCATCTGAAGAATTTCTTAGATTTATAACAGGAAAAAAACCTGTTGCTTACCTTTCATTAATTTAGTCCTCCATATCTGTAAAAACTATATTTAAAGATTTCTTCATCTCCAAGCATGTCCAGAGGCCTGTGGCAGTCCTTTCATTGGTTCCTTCATTTTCACACAAGTTTAATCCAGAGTTAGAGCAGAAGCAGAGACCTTCATAGTCACCGCCACTACTGATTCAAAAACACCAAGTAGCTCAAGTATGGGTCTGCAATGACATTCAATCATCTCCCAAATGTATCATTTATGCCTTATTTTAAATTGTTCAAATTTCTCCAGTGTTTTTTGTTCATAACGTGAATGCTCCTTCCGCTCCAGTGACGGGAACAAAAATCCCATTCCATCTTCTGTTTTGCAAAGAGACCAAGTCACTTGTCAAGAAACACTGACAGTCGTTCATAGCCTTGAAAGTTAATATATATATATATTTATATATAAAAAAAGGTGTTCATAAATTATTCAACAATGTTCAGTAGATAAAATACCACTTGCATTTCTGTCCTGAAATTATCACTTTGTGCTTTCTGCAAACAAAAAACATTGAAAAAGAAGCAGCAGATTTTTGCCAGAGGTTAATCCATATAAAAAAAATGTCTCTTTAGATCTGAACGGTTCACTCTATCTGTGTCTGTTGGATATTCCGTTGCTGTTCGTGGCGGGCTCTTCCAGCTCATCATCCTCAAAGCCGTGAAAGGTAGAGGTGTCGCTCTCCGAGGTGGTGCCGAACAGCTCCTCTGCTCCAGTAAAAGTTCCATCTTCCTTCTCTTCTACACAGTCAGCTGGCAGACAGGAGGGCAGAGGAACAGAGTCAGTGCACAGGTGATGGACAACAAGCCAGAGCAGCATCATGAAGCAAGACCATCCATTTCTTCCCATCATACATTACAATCTGATTCTACCAATCAATACACATTGAAGTATCATTTTGGACAAAAACATGTATTTTATTTATAATATTCTTTGGAGGACTTACTTTTGCATTGGCAAGTTGAGTAGGGAGACGCAGATTTACCCATTTTCTTGATTGAGCCCTGGCATTTATTACAGTAGTTGTTGGGAATACTGGTCCCACCTGAACCCTTTGGACCTAAGGAAAAGTTTAAGTTTTAGGGACAGTTGATTTTCCAGTTGAGTATGGCTGAGCATGTCAAACTTTTTCAATAAAATACTAGTATTCTGGTATCACTACAAAAGCATAATTATTTTAAGCATCATTTGTGTAGATATACATTTGTATTTTGTTGATTTTTTAAAATTGATTTCATTATAAAATGTTTTCTAATTGACTTTTGTCCAGTATTGTTCTGGTTTGTGCTTCTTGATTTAACAATTATGTGGACATGGCTTTGGTGTCCTTGGATTGGCCTCAGGTTGATCTCTTTGATTTATAATACCTGGTCGAAATTATACGAATGCCCTTTTGTTGTATCTATACAATCAATGAAAAGGCAAAATGCCCCTCAAAAAAACGTTTAATATAAAATCATTATTTAAAAAAGTCAAAATCTAATCAAACTAATCACGAGTCAAACTTAAAATATGACAAAGCATTCATATCAAACTTCGTATATGAAATGGCAACAGTCAGCACAGCATTAGAGTGGAGCAATCTAATGGGAGAGACATATGGTATGTAATGATGAGTGATGGTTTGTTTGATGAAACCAATTATGATTCAGTACAGTTGCAGCAGTTTGACATCTTACGCTTGTGTCTGTCAGTCTGTTGTGCAGAGGGGGATTTAGACGCCACTGAGCTTCGTTCTCCGGCTCTGCCCTCCTCTGCAAGGTGGGAATGGGTGTAGTGGTAGCTTAGTCCTGTACGGTTCCTGTAGCGCTTCGCACTGACTGAAACAGAGGGCAGATTTTCAGTCCTACTCCTACGACTGGTTGCATTTCAGTATCTAAAAATGTGTTAGGCAACACAGCAATTTTAAGTGCAGGATTGGTGTTTGGAAAAAAAAGTGTCAATGGCTTTAGTTATAAAGCAACATAACTCAAAGGGTCTAATGAAGTTCACTTCTCTCCTTCTGACGCGAAAAAGTGAGCAATTTAGGACCGGATTATAATAGCCAGTCAAATAAAACACAAACAACTTAATAACCATGTCTCAGTTTAACAGCCCAGAGGGCACTTTTCAGCTGGAGAAAAGTAAGATAATAATGGGGCTAAATCATAAATCACAGCACTTGTGACACTACCACTCAACAATCTATATAAACAAATATCCAGAAAGAAATACAGTCAAAAAAGGAAACAAATCTAGGTACCTGAAGCCGAAGATTTCGAGTTCTGCTTTTGTTTGTATCTGTCTGAAACAGAGAAAACAGCAAGCAAAGAAGAGAGAAAGTGAAAACAGCATGAGTACGAGTCTTTCAAGACGAGTCACAACATCCAATACCCCCTTCCTGGAGTTCCCACATACATCTTGCATGTGCAGGAATACTCAAGACTACAGTGACACTAGTTCACCTTGTTTCATCCTTTGGTTCCATCAAAAAAAAACAGTTGGTGATTGAGTAACAGTGGTTTGACTTTCTGACAACAGAAGCTGTGACTGTGATCTGTGGATATTCTATACATATAAACCTACAGTACAAAGCTGAAAAGTAAGAAGACAAATCAGACAATGGGTCTCTTTTAGAACAGGTTCTTAATAAAAAAATATGCTTAATAGTATGTCATTAAAATGTAAAAAAGTCATAGTATAATATCTCATAAGAAAGTCATAAAAAGTAATGTGTAATAGGTCATAAAAAAGTAGTAGTATGTCGAAAAAACAGGTCAGTATAATAGGTCATTAAAATATCATAAAAAGTAATTGAATAGTATGTCACAGTATATGTCAAAAATATTAGTATTAGTAGTCATAGAATGGTGTGTCAAAATAAACAAAAAAAGTCATAAAATGTCGGAGTACAGTTTGCCATAAAAAGTAAGTGCTTTTACTATTTTTTTGAATATGGACAAGAAAACCTCCTTTTAGATCCAATCAAGAGGGAACTGACTTTAGGAAGAGCTGATAAGGAAATTTGCTCCAAAATATTACAAAATCAAAAGTAGATTTTGCTTTGATACAGTATATTTCAAACTAAGACGATTTGCCTGTGAAATCAGCAGATTATACAGAAACTCACATTGTAATCTCAGCATTTCACATTTACCAATTAAAAAGGATATGACACAAGAACAAACCTCATGCTTCAGAATTCATATCTACTTACTGTCACAGACATATGGCTTGTCGTCATCCATATCTGCCTTCTTGCGGCCTGAACCCCGACCCTGAGGAAAAAGGGTCATTATATAATTAGCATTATGACTATAACAATATGCATCATAAAAACAATAATAATCATCATCATCATCATCATCTATATTTGTATAGTACCTTTCAACAAGAAATATAAAACAAAATGCTTCAGAATAACGGAAGATAGATATAATAGTAACATATAAACGGGGAAAATAAGATGGAAAATAAATCACACTTGATAAAATAAGAAATAGAATACATAACATAACTGAAAATAAAACCCACTGAATAATAATAATAATAATAATAATAATAATAATAATAATAATAAATTATTTAAATAAGAGCCCTATTTGCAGCATGCACAAACATTAATAAAAACTCCAACTGCATCAAAAGGTCTCCATTCTCTTCTACATCAGTTGTGGATATTTGACATATAGACAAAAACTCAAATTATTTCACCTCTAGTGCGCTCTACCAACATTTAACCGATAAAGAAATGTATGCAAAGAGCTTTTAATGTGCACATATTAGATGCAGCTTCGCAGGTATGTATAATACAGCCACTACTTATGTATATGTACATATGTTTCATAAAGAAACTAAACGGTTCAATTAACTGTCTGATAATGCAATTATACTTAAACCTCCAGTGGAGCCCTGACTACTGTTCATGTTACAGTAAACCGGAGTTCAAGACACATCGGGTAATGTGGGCACTTACTCTTCCTTTGCCCCGATGTCTCCTCTTGGGAGTGTCCACCTCATAGTCGTCATCATCATTGAAAGCATCTTCTGCTGCGTCTGCCTCCAGAACCCTCTGAGGCCGAGAGACAGAGAGAGGAGAAACCATTTCAACACTCAGCTCTGATTAAAGCACCAGTTTGCCGGAAAAAACACTGATCAGCAACAACAGAGAGGAAAGATCAATTCATTTTGTTAGAGTTCTTCACACCATCTGTGTTTTTGACACATGCTGAAATGCGGACAGATCATACTTAAAAAGGACCAGAATTATTTCTTTATTGCAGTTTTTTGTTTATTACCAGGAGCATGCAGTTATAAAAATGAATTCTTTGTCTCGAGAGTAGAGATGAGTCATTCATCTCAAGACCCGTCTTTCTGTCTGTCCTTTTTGTAAACTGTGTTTGGATATGACAAACAACAGAGAGCAGCAGTGGTAACCACAGAGCTACTGAACACATCATCATGTGGGCATATCTTATTATCGTTACCATGTATAATAATCGCCCAAAATGCCTCGCAGTGAGACAGCAGTCAGCTAACGAGCCCTGCAGGTCTGCTGGAAAAAAAAACTGGACAAGTTGCCTTGACAACCAGTTGGGGCGCGACACTCCACTCTCAGTGCCAGGCCCCCCAATCACTTGAGTGATTTACAGTTTAAACGTTTGGCAAACACAAAGATGTGCACACATACAGCGAGCGCCTAAGACGACCTGTCTCACTGAACTCACCTGGATCTCTAGCAGGCTCTCCTCGTCGTTCTTAGAGTTGTTCCTCTTTTCTAGACCCTCTCCTCGTAGCAGAGCCTCCAGCGTGGTGCTCTGGGTGGGCAAGGCGTCCTTGGACACGAGGCCGCCGTCTGCACAAAGACAAAAACAGGCAACATGATGAATCATCAAAACCATGTTCTTTAAGGTCATGCAAACACATGTCTATTGTTCACTTCCACAGGTATAAAATCACAGCAATGGAGTCTGTATATCGCAAATGATCCCAAAGCTGCGATATATTACAGTACTCTAGCTTGCTGTTTCTTCCCCTTCGTCACCATCAAGAACTGTAATTGTGGCAAGAAGCATCGGCGCTTAAGTCTCTGAAATGTGTGAGCAGCTTTCTATCCGCATTCATTTGCATTATGTCTCTTCTCTTCCACTCAAAGTAGACCTAATAAAAGCATGTGGCAAATTGCTGAAGCCTTTGTTTGTTAGAGTGGCTGTCAACCTTTTTTGCCTGAAACAAAATGCATCCTCACAACTATTTTAATAGCACTATATTACTGAAAGAATGACTACTTTCATCCTGAAAGAGAATGCATCGTCATTGGAGAGCTCTCAGTGATGCTGCACTATGCAGACATTAGGCTGACTTTGTCTACAGGAATCTCTGAGGTACAATGTAGTTAAGTGGCTTATCGCTTTAACCTGAACACATCATGCAGATATCTCCTCCTACAGTTCATCTGAGGATTCAAACAAACAGTGTAGGAAGCAGGCAGGTTGAGCAGACAAAGCAGAGCAAACAAAAGCTTTGACAGTCAGTCAGATCTGCAGATCTTATTTACACAATCTCTTCTCCACAGACAGCTTCACGATCATCCAGTATCTTTGTGGGTGTTTGAAAAGAGGACACACTTCAAAGCCCCCTGACTCCAGCTTTCTATCAGCCCTTCATCTTACCACTGCGCCCACCGGAGAGACTTTTGCAGAATATTGAACATGAAGTGCTGAAGCGACAGAAGACTGCATAGGTAAGAGATATAGGAGATAGGCGTGAGCAGCAGATACAACAAGCTCCTTTAACATGGGCCCCCTCCACCATGCGGAGGCAGCCCCACACCATTGTGTCTGCACACGTTGACTTTCAACTCTCCGCGACGAGACAGACCCCCCCCCTCCCAACCCATGGGAGCTGGGGGGCTAAAAATAGAGCCGGCAGCAGCCTGCAGCAGGGAGCTGATTCTGCATGCAGCCCCCGTCTCTAGCACACCATCAGTTAGCCTGCCGAGCCAGCGAGACAGACTCTGGCTGCTGCCCTGTGCTGGCCACCTCTGGCCAGCTGCAAAACGTGCTCCACATAAGAGACGCCAGGTTAAATCAGGGTATGGTTCCCCTCCGCTGGGCACTGGCAGACAGCACATTCAATCCACTGTTGCTGGAGAAGGGAAGGGACAGCGGAGCGGTCTTATTCAGCATGAGCTCAGTGGAAAACAATGGGCTACAGTGGGATGTGTTTGGGAAACAAAGGCTCGGTTCACATGCTGTCTCACAAGCTTGATTTCTCTTTCCAGGCCCGCTCCATCTTTCTTATTTTCTCAAATTTCCGAACATTTGTCTTACCACCGTGATATGCAGACAATAATTTTGAACAAAAGCGTCACGATCATGGAGATTTCTATCATAACACAATCCATTTCTCAATCTTGTAAAATATGTAACAATGACTCTGTGTGAGATCATCTCCTCTTTCCTGGTCATTCCTATGGATAGTGCAACATCCCAGTGGGTTTGCAAGCCTTGGGGACAGAATGGACCATTTTCTTGAGCTCGGGATCAGTACCACTCAGAAACCAGACACGGAATGCATTGCACAGTACGGGGAGGGATGGAGGGATGAAAGAGTTGTCAGAGTAAAAGAGACAAAACCAATCAGCGAGGGAGGTGCTATGGAGAAAATAAGATAGAGAGAGAGTATAGAGGAGAGGGTAAATGTGTTGAGTGAGTGGTTTAAAGTGGCAGCCAGAGAGGGCCAAACTTCATTCCATAACATTTATTAAATAGTGTCTGCAGTGGACAAACTGTGTCTCGCTGCTCCCAGCAGTGGCAAATCTAATTACATGTTCTACTTCTCACAAAACAAGTTTACCAGCCAGGATGAACACAGACACATTTCATCTTCTGAAAAATGACAGGCAGCCTGTTCTGCTCAGTGCGCTGACCACAGGCTCTGAGCCAGATTATTCCAGATCATCACATGAGCTGAAGGAGGTGGTGGATGTGGATGGGAGACGGGGGAGTTAGGGGAGAAGAGGCTACAGGCTCTTACCGAGCTTGAGACCGTAGATGCCCAGGCGCGGATCCGTGGTGTTGTGCAGCCGTCTCTTCTTCCTCCAGCAGCGGGCGGGGTACGTGTACATCTGCCCGGCTGCGACCCCTGTACAATAACAGTTGTAAACATGCCGACAACACAGTTTGAGCTGAAACACATTGATAATTTAAAAAGTTATAGGATCTTTGCAATGTAGAAACACCTGATCACGCATTACAGATCAGAAAGAAGAAAAAAAAGAGGGGAAGATCCTCACATCTTCGAGTAAAATTGTCACTATGACTGTTGATTTTTTTTTATTTGTTTTGTAGGGGAGATATCTGTATTAAGTTTGACAATTTTTTTATTTCTCAGGCATAACTGAGATTTATACAGAGGCCGCTTGAACATAATTGCCTTCCAAATGATTAATTAGTTTTATTGTGATTTTGGACTGAATATCTTTTGGGTTTGGACTGTCGGTTGAACAAATTGAGCAGTTTGAAGATGTCACATTGGGCTTTGTTAAAATTTTGAGGATCTACTATTATCTAATACTGAATTACCAAAATGATTGACTGATTAATTTAAAAAAAAAGTAATCACCAGATTAATCAATAATGAAAATAATTATTTGCGACCCTAGTCAATAGCTTTAGATAATGCAGATGAAGACATCATTTTTATAAGCTTATTGGACAAAAAACACTCTTAACCCCTTACGCATGCGTGTGTTTACCCACCGGGGCTGCGGTGATGTCGTTCCATCCAGATGTAGCAGTTGTTCTGGGCCACGCCGGTTTGTGAGTCCAGGAATGGCAGGCGGACGCTGCGTTCAGCACACAGGCGAGCATTGTAACTGCGGCACTGCTCAATGGCGTCCTTGTAGAACTGGTCACCCAACCTGCGGGGGGGGGGTGACATTAACACCAGAGGTCAGTGATACTGGCAGTGAGGTTGACACAGTGGTTTTGAAGTACCATAATATGATCACATTCAGAATCTCTGATGTGCAGATGAGCCCTTTTATCACGTATGCATGTATGCCGCCTCGATAATGGCCTGCTGCTTTGCTGCTTACAGATCATTAAATCAGTGAGCTGAGTCAGACGCAGCTACAAGATTTGTATCCCTTAGAAATACTTCTCAGCCCAAATAATGCCGTTAACGTCTGCTCAAACTTCTAATCAGCCTTGTTCAATGCAAGCCTCAAACCGACAGCTGAGCTTCTCTCTCCTCTTACATCGTGCCATCGGGGAAGAATTTGTGGAAAGAAATAAACAATGCAACCCAGTTACAACGCCACTCCTGAGGTTAAACATATTATTACCGCTGTGGGCTCTTTGTCTGATCTGATTCTAGATAGGCTGTGAGCTACGATGGCACTGACTGAGTTACACTACAGAAACATAGAATCTGGTGTCTGATACAAAGTCACTGTTCCGATCAGCAAGCAGCCAAGACTCTCCCACTTTAGTTCCACTTTTCTTAGCGCCACTGAGATTTTGGCAGTCCCTCAGGGCTTCAATGTTAATATTCAGAGTGAAATGGGGGGGTATTTCACATTCAAGCCCTCAATCGCTGCCACACGCCTGGTATGGTAATTAGCCTACTTAATTAATCTCAGTAGAGTGCCTAGCACAAGGGCAGGTTCTAATTTGACTACATCAAAGATGGGGGTAAATGCTGCAACTCTGAAATCATGGCAAGGTACTTTGTATGTGATTTCTACAGTCTGCTGTTATATCACAGGGGCAGCAGGGCAAATTAGAGCTACTTGTTCTCCTGGTATGAACATGTCCACAGCCACATAATGAAGTTCCTCCACGTGTTCTCAATTACATTAAGAAGAACGCCATTTTGAACTGAAACTTAATGAGCTGCGGGCTGCAAGTCAAGCCTGGAATCTTAAAACTAGAGGTGGAGGAGGCAGGAGCCTAATTTGTCAGCGTCTTTCAGGTCCCACTGTCTCTCCCTCTCTCCGTCTTCACCTCTACCCCTTGATGAGACAACGGCCAGCAGACGAACGGCCATGTTAGGAATGCTGTCCTGCACAAAGCCCACTGCTCTGCAGTTCAGACAAAGACACAGTGTCTGAGGCTTCTGGGAAAGAGAGGGCTTCGTGTCAGTGTGACTGAGAACAGTAAACACTCACAGGTACAGAGCGAGTGCAGGGAGCGGTGGAAAGGTGTGAGAAAGATGATGGAAAGAAGAAAATAAAAACACGACAGGGTTCAAAAAGGCAACATGGTGATAAAGGGAGGTTAAAAGCAAACAAGCAGATCATGACTCACAATACGGGACTCTGTTTTTCCTTCCTTGTGTTACAATCATACTGAGATAGTAGCTTTATTGTAGTTAATAATCATATCAATACTACACTCTGCCTTCTGATGTTGCCCTGCAGTTTCTGAGATGTACCGGCACTTCTCCCCCCTATAGACATAGGAATTTTTACAACAGGAATCACACAGGGATTTACTCAAAACAGATTGGCCACAATGCTGAATACACAAGTTCCTATGTCGGACATCTTCACAAGTAGCCTGCTCAAGGATTTATTTTAAAGATAAGAGTTTGGCTCATAATAAATAATGAAAACATCTTAATCTGTACAATTTTGTGGTCTGTCATTTCCAACAGTGAATCCCCATCAAACTAACCTGTTTGCTTCAGTGCTATTCCCTGATATCAATACGCAGCTTTAATGAGACGCAGTGTGACATATCAGTTTACTAAAAGCAGACCAGCTGTAAAAGTGGACGCTGAAAGGGTACACACCGTAAAGTGCCAAGAATCTCTTGACTTTGAGATTACCCGAGTTGAGCAAAACAAAAGAGAATGAAGATCTGTCTCATATGAAATGTGCGGGGAATGGTTGGAAGGGAGTGAGGGGAGAACAAATAAGTGGTGAAAGTCTTCTGGAGGGTTCTGTCTGCTCTGCATCCACATGCTTTCCATCACAGCTGCCCCGAGCAGCAGGTGCACTGGCTTTGGTGAGAGATCTTTCTGACACTGGCAATGAGTGACGAGACCCACACATCCAACAACACAGGAGAGGAGAGAGTGTGTCTCACACGCACGCACCTATGTCGGCAAATAACTTCTCCCCTCCTGTCTGTTTTGTGACACATGTTCCTGTTTTTTGAGTCAAAAAAACACAAGCAATCTGACAATCTTGCAGATGAAAACAAAGGCAAACAGTGAAGTTATCACTCAAACTGTCTGCTGTAAACATCCATCAAGGTTTACAGACCAGCTTCCTGGTTCACTTTGACCTACTGTACTTGCTACAGATGTGCATGCACACCATTTCCTGTACCATGAAGGATTATGACCATCATTTCAAGTGAACTCTCTTTCAGTTTCACTTTCAAATCCAGTGGTTTGGATCAGGGGACCCTTTTTGACCCCTTAAAACAAAACAATGTTGACTTTCAAACCGTCATCGCCAATTGCAAATTAAGCATTTTTTCACAAGAAGTAAAATGTAATTTAAAAGGGAAAAAAATTAAAAGATTGGAGAACGATCAAAAACGAAGAAATCCGCAGAACATTGTGCAACAGAAATATATATTAGTCTTCTTCCCTCTTTTGCTAATCAACCCCTTAAATACATCTTGCAACCACATGAGGGGTCCATACTCCCAGGTCGAGAACCAGAGGTTTAGATAATATCTTGGCAACGTGTACAAACTGTCTGATTGCTTGAATGCTCATATCTTGCACCATTGACATTTTTCTCGTGATTTCCCTGTGTTCCCAGATCACAACTACTTTTGTGAATCCAGTCCCCCGAAACTGATATTTAAAATACAAGACTCAAGCTGTAATAAATCATAAGTATCCTGTAAAATGTTGCTCTGCCTGGAGGTGGCAAATTGCACTAGAAACACTCCCATGTGTTTTAGGGCTTCAAAAGGTGCCTCAGAGGTATGTGTATGTGTATGTACACCTCCTCAATATCTTCCAGTTGAGCAGAGAAGGTGAGTGTGTGTGTGTGTGTGTGCATAAGGGTGAAGAACAAAAGCAACTCTTGTGGCCAGTGGGGCCTCCGCTATCAGCGTGTTCCTGTCAACGGTTCGTTGTGTCACATGGCTGCGTCTGTAATGTGAGCATGTGTCAACACTAATTTTGCATATCTGACGACAAACTTTACTTTGCACGAGAATAGCTCAGAGAGGCAAAGTGATCATGACAGACGTGAATAAACTCCAGTGTCTACTTCAAAATGGTCCAGCAGCACTCCAGAGATATGACTGACGTGAAGAATAAATAAGAATAAAAATTGAACCTACAAACACAACTTCAGTCCCTCCAGCTCTCTTCAGGAGGTTTCTCAAATTTGCAGGTGCACTGCTCCTTCACAGGAAGCTAGAGCCACCACATAACAAGAGAGGGGGAGGAGGAGGAGGAGGAGGAGGAGGGCCGTCAGAGCGACTGCATCCTGACAACAACCGCTGATTACACCAATCAGAACAACAGAGTCTGGTTGAGGGCAGGAGTAAAACCAGACCATACACCTCCACACTGCAGGGCCAATAAACAGCAGCCCCAACTCACTCAAAGTCAGTATCAGAATCAGCTTTTGTACATATACAAGGAATTTGACTTTTTTCCACTCAAAGTCTACTCAGCGCCAATGACAAGGTAGCTGTAGAATGAGGAAGGAGCTCGCCGATGTAATGTCAGGAGAGCTGTTGCTGGAAGATGTGTCCAAGTCCAGCTGTGGCTAAAATTTTAATGAGCAGCTTTGTGAGCCTCTTTTTTTAATCAAATATTCCGGCTCCATTTTAATCAGCAGATTCGGGAGATTACTGTCCTCCCATGCTCATAGGAGGGACAGACCTCACACAGGCGTGCACAGGCTTGCACGCCGCAGCTTCATCCGCCACTCTACAACAAAGTCAAACCAGCGTTTCATTTCCCTGAAGTGAATCATCTTAATACAAAAAAAAAAAAAAAAAGGTCAAAATGGTCCATGGGAGCGACATCCAATTAGTGTCAAGTGTGACTAATTATAATCTGACAAACGTGTGAAATGAAGTCAGAAACCCGAGACAGAAGCTAATTATAGCACATTGAAACACTTCATTAAGCACAGTTTATAGCAAGGAGACATTCCACATCAGAATGCTAAAGCGTGGCTGAGATGAAACAGCAGCTTGACAGCAGACGTGCGCTGAAGCTTGTTGGGACACAAGAGGGGGAAATAGTCCAACAATGCAATAATGGAAATGTCCTTTTCAATAATAATCCTGCTAATCTTACATTTACATCGAGCACTTCAACATCAAGTGCTTCACTGAGCTGTTCAGGTGCCAACAGAGGGAGGAATACTGTGATTGTATTGGGGCAATTCCCAATGAAACTGCGAGGCAAGCCATTGCATGAAAAGTGCCGTCAACTAATGTTAAAAAAACACAGATTCAACAGACATTTTGCATTAACCACCATCCAGAGCATCATGCAATGAGGGTGCAGCTGCGAGGTTGTCTTGCTAAAGACAATGTTCAGTTACATTATTATTATGAGTAACTCATCTCCGAACTGGACATGTGCAAGATTATCCTCTGCAGAAAAATGCAATGGTCCAATGGAAATAAAAGGAGTTTAAAGTGGATAATCAGGTTTTTAAAAAAATAATTATTTATGTTTCCCTATGTGGTAACCATGTCATAATAACAATGGATAACAGTGCCAGTGATGTGTGGTCCACTCCTCCTGCTCACAGTCCACTGAGGTGCCAGGGTACCTCTATGGAGGAGCAGATGGTTCTCCTGCTTGTGCCCAACACTTCCTCTCTGTCGGAGCATCTCTCTGACAGATGGGCCCAGGATCCTGGACCCAGCTAATCTCCAGCACTCCTCCACTTAAAGGCGCAGTGGAGCGCCTGCTCTGCCTCCACAGTCCCGAAGAGCCGCGATGATGATGATGATGATGATGATGATGATGATAACACACCAGTACATGCTGAATGCTTTAGTCACGTCCAACTGGATGTGCACGTCAACAAAAGGCACACATTACCACTGCAAATATAAACTATATATACACGACAAGAAGCAGGAGGCTTACAGTGAAATGGTAACGAGTGGATACAGCAGAACAAAGGGGAAATGGAGAAAAAGGTGGAGCATTTCTTTGAAGTTGAAGGATGGAAACGACTAAAGCACAGGCTATCCGAGCACAAGAGTGACAAGACTGCTCCCAACGACGGACTCAGATCGCTGTCACTTTAGTCCCATTTCGTCCAGCAAGCATGCAAATACAAAATGCCTCCTCCCTTTGCTTTACCGGGTCCTGACCACGTCTGCGCTCGGAGGAGCCAAAGTTGACATGTCGACAATTCACACCAACTATAAAGGACTTTCGGAATGTCAGATGATATTTCCCCCTGTGCTCAGCCCGACCGAGCACCAAGAAAAGCAGCTTTTAGTGATCCTGTGCAGCGCAGAGGCACGCTGTCGACAGTTTAGAAATACATGCACAGCCCAGGAAAGACGACAATCTCTGGGGTTGGAGCCGTGCGGAGGAAAAGGTCCTCTAATGCAGTCGATATGCCAGACAGCCAGACGCACATGTTTAAGACTAAATGTAAAAAAAAAAAAGCACTAAATAAAAATCCTGTGGAATAAAAGAACTATGCGAGGCTACTTTGCCGTGCAAGAAGTACACAAAAATGAATTTGGACAGCTTAATCTGTCACATGCACACGGCTGAAAAACACACGCACGCACGGACAGTTTTAAGGTACAAGTTGGCAACAAACTAATTCATCACAATTTCCTAAATGTCTTTAATTACTTACGCTTTTAGTGGATTCTGAATGACAGCCGCCATTTTGCTACAATGTAACGCAATATCGGCGTCTTGCAGTTCTGAGGGAAACCTAGGGGAATGGACCAATCAGAGCTCGGGGTGAAATCGTGGACCAATACATTTGCAGCATACGCGAACGGGGCGTGGCCTCATGGGGTAAACTGTCAAAATTATTTTAAAGGGTTTTCCCTTGTATTTGTATTGTACACAACTGAATAACAGCACTTTTAAAGAGACCCTTACAGGAGCTTGGATATGTATCAAGTGAAATTCCCCTCCTGGCGTACTGAAAACATGCAGTGCAAGTGGCACAGAATATCAACATGGAAGCTTGTGTTTAATTATTTATTAAAATAATTCTAAATCATTTATCATCATCAATAAGCACCAAGCAAATAGTTGTTCCCTCACTTTATCTGAAGCGGCAGTGTTGGAAAGGAGTGGAAGCAAAGCTCATAATACACAGCCGTGCACACAATCTATTCCTCCCACATACAGTACAGTAAGTGGTTCGACACAAGCATATTTAAACACACAGACAAACACTAAAGACAAAGAGGCAATTCCAGATCTTTTTTTTTTTGACAGATGGGAGCCAATACAACTTTAATCTTATGCAAATCTTCCATCAGTTTAGTATCCACACAACATTTCATAAATTGTATCAATCATTCCTGCTTGATTTGTAGTCTGTAGGTGAGTGTCGATGATAGCATCCAACCTAATCAAGAAAAAAAACTGGTCATCGCAAGATAACATTTTGCACGGGAATGAACTCCAGCACAAGTAATGTGAAATTATGTATTTCCTATTCTTTACTGTGCAACATTAGCAACTCCAAGGAGGGTGTGTGTGTGTGTGTGTGTGTGTGTGATGCAACATTCAGACAAATAAATCTACTTTTAGACAAGGCAGACAAAACATTTTTTCATCAGACCCAAAGAGTTCAAAGCTAGGAGCAAAGGGAGAATTCACTTTATCTACAAAGCTTACAATCGACCCTTTTTTTTTCAAATTTTTAACACCAAATACAAGCATATGTGTTAAAGGCATCACCTTGTGCTTTGAATTATATCCACATATAAAGCTTTCAGTCACTAAATATGGTTCCGTTTCTTATCATTGCCACAACTAAGCATCAATTTTTCTGTGTAATGCTTAAAGACAAATGACAAAAAGGGGGGAAAGAGTGGTTTGTATACAGTCGCTACAAAGTCTATAAATATCCATACAGTAATTAATGTCAAACAAAAACCAGAAAAGGAAAATATACATCATCAATAACGGAGCTATAATAACGGAAAAACAAGCTGTGAAGAGCTAAAACTAAAATGTGTTGTCCTTGGCGTGAGTGTAACATGTAATGCTGGTTTGTAGACAATTTTGAATATTCTTTAGTTCTGCAAAACAATGTCCATACAAACAAACAACTGTAAATATTTAAAAAACAATTAAAATCGAGGTGTCAAGAAAACCAATTTGAACATGAAATACATACATTTTTATAACATGGATACACTGAATTGCCACTTGGTAAAAGAGATTGTGAGGTTTATTCAGAGACCATCCTCTGAACAAGTAAAAGGCCATGGATCTCTCAGACTGTCATGCATGCCAGAGTGTTAATATGTTTTCTTTTTATCTTTAATACATAAATAATTTTTAACGTTTCAAATGTCCCACATAGTTCTATGTTTTCATACAACCAACAACATGATAAAAACTAAACATTATACCAGCGCAGACACAGTGACCTGAATGATATTTGGCACATCAGATATCCACAATCTAGACCTACTGTGGTAGATTTCAGCTCAGTTTGGGACAGACTAGTTGATCATCTGGATATCTGGATTTTGGCCATGGTAAGCAACAGCCTATAACAGCTGAAAAAGGCTTAGTGCAAAAACTAAAATGTTGCAATGCAGCATGCAATGGGACCTGCAGTTATACCTGCATGGATATAAAATAACTCTTGCCATTACACGTGCGACATCAAAGAACAATGCTCAATAATAAGAAACGAATAACACCAACCCCAGAGGGTTCTCAACTAACTAATACTCTTTAAATGATACATTTTTTTATATATTTTCTGATAGTAGAAAAATAGCTCAACAGCCTTATTTAACGTAAAATTAGGGACTTGTGTCAATGAGAATCAAAATATTCACTCTGAATAATCAGAGTGGACATGTACATTTCACACTCAGTCAAGTAACTCACGTGTTCCGGCTGTTCTACAAAGGCCACAGGAACTCTGCTAAACGTCCTATATGTATGCCTAAATACTTCCTTTCCACAGAAACAAGACAGAACCATTAGATTAACGGAGGTAAAGCAGTGACAGACTGCGAGCTGAGTGAGTGAGTGGTTCTCTCCAGTGCTCTGAGGAAGGAAGGCCTTCCCTGTTAAAGTTCTCCAGTTTTCTGGTTGCAGCTGGTGCAAACGCGCACAGGGTGGTCCCAGCCCCGCGACGGAACCGACCGACGCTCCGCGGAGCAGTCGTCACACACTCCTTGGCCACAGGCACGGCAGTGGTGCTTGGACAGCTTGGCAATGAACTCGCGCTGGCAGTTGTGGCAGGACAGGATGTCCTGGTCAGGCACCCAGTAGGCAGGACGAGCGGCATCTTTCACTAGGCCTAAGGGGTAACACGTAACATAAGTACACACACATACAGAAGCAGGTATCAGATTAGTATAAGGTAGCACTTTTATATTTGCAAAACACATGGTAGTAACTTTAAGTCACTCTGAACTTTATAGTGCTTTATAGTCCTTAAAAGGAACAGCGCAATCATTTTGGAAATATACTTATTCACTTCCTTGCTGAGAAGATAAATAACACTGTCACGTCTATTAGGTGAGCTTAGCATGAATACTGGACACAGAAGTGAACTGCGAGCCTAACTCTCTCCAAAGGATACTGTAGACCAACATTATATTTACTGCTAAAGGGCATTGATGAATAACCTTGATGAGCTAAGTAATGAACATCATATCTTTTTTGTTTATCTGTACAAAAACTAAAGTGTAAGAGCAGTAAGTTGTGGTTTTACGGGGGGTAATGTCCTGGGCCTTTTTCTTGGCAGGAAGCAATGACTTCCTGGAATCTCTGCTGGTTGCTTGGCAAATGCTCCAGGCCAAGAAATTCCAGAAGTCCAGCATTCTGGAATTTGGAACATAACCTCCCCCAAAAATATAAATTTCCCAAAAAGTTGAGCCAATCCTTTAATTTGAAAGTAATTCACATACTGAAATTAAAATACCAGACTGTTAAATTCACAGTTACCATTGCTAAACTTAAGATTTATCAATGCCTATTTTTTCCTCAATACTGTTTAAAGTGCACCATAACCTCAAGCCTTATCTGTCTTAGTTGGGGTATCCATGGAAACTTTGAAACAAGATTTGGAAGTAAGTATTTTTTGCTGCTATTGGCGCAGACCTTGCTCTGAAGAATATTTGGCTTTTACCAGTCAATATAGTTCTACAGCTGGCTTATGTAGCAGCACAATAGACATTGATAATCTTACAGCTAATGCTTTCAATGAAATAATTATATTCTCTCAGTATGTTGAAGATATGCTTAAAACAACAATCTGAAGTGAAAATAGGGGATATGACTTGTACTGTGTATTTGAGTGAGAACAGCATTTATTCTCGCCAAGTCTTTGCTATCTCTTCCTGTGCAGCAGAGCCAGTTTTCTCAATCTAAAACACATTTTGGATTATCTTGACAGAAACCCGTCATATAAGCTGTTATAAAAGAGGTTGGACCAAAGTGCACCCTAGACATTTGTGCATTCATTCATATGATTGATCCAAGAAATATACAGCAAAGGTTTTTGGCAGAAAAAGAAACCAAATAAACAAGGTAACTGATTATCTCTCTCACCTTTCCAGTAAGACTAAACAATAAATAGAAGAACTGAAATGTTAAACATTAGGTAGCAGAGCACCTCTATATTAAAGCATTTCAACAAGAGATTGTCAAAGGCAGTTTAAGCTTCTGTAGCGAGCATGTGTGTGGGAGGATTTTAAATTTGGAGTCCATAAAAACTTTTATAGGCAGGAATAAGTTACAAACAAATGCAAATTCCGTATTTGAATCTTTGTTAAAACATAAAATTTCAGTCACTCATCTGAGTCTACTCAAAAATACATAATGTTGAAGCCGTAGAGCACACTAGGCTTGATGGGAACCAATTCCCCCTGTTTGGATGGTGAGCTTTTAGTAATTGTACAAGCTCTATTAGGCCATCCGGGCATCCTATAATCCTTATAATGGAGGCTTTGCCGGTCAGACTCCTGCATAACATATTTGAGAGTTCAAACTAGAAACAAGGCCTCTATGCTTTTCTTTCTTACTGTAAATAAGCAGGTTACACCTCTGCCACCAGAGGGCATTGTATCCATTGACTCACATTTACTGGGTCATTATTTATGTTAGTAATAATGGCAACACTCACCAAGTGGGATGTCAATAGCAGTGACCACAACCCCAAAAGTGTTGGTGACTGCTTCCCCAACCTTCCTGGCCAGGGTTCCACCTTCTTCCTCCTCGAGCTCTGCCTCAAGCAGCTCTGCATAGAGAAAATATATTTGCTCAAGCCCCGCTCCACCAAATGTTACTTGGCTGCATAGCAAACAAAAGAGGAAAGACCAATAACATTTGACATTATTGGGAGAGCGTGTACCTGCGTATGAAGCTCTCTGTTCATAGCAGACGTCACAGACTCGGACAGGGGCAAGACCCCAGCCTCTCTCAGGGACGGGTGCAGCTTTGGCAGAGCAGCCGTCGCAGAAGCCCTCTCCACAGGCACGGCAGTGATGCTTGGTGTCGTTGTCCTGGAAGACTGTTTGACACTTATGGCACACCTTATACAAGAAAAAAAAACAATAACAACAGAAGCTGTTATTGACCGAGAGCTAGAGGGAAGAGGACGCAATCTGTGTCTATCTATGATTTATATTTTGACATGCAAACATATATTGCGTAATAGGCAAAGATCACCACAGACAGTAAACATAGCTCTGGACGCAAAAGTGTTGACTTGGCTGTTGGTGGCGGGTGGCAGAGGGCGGGCTGTGTGTCACTCACCAAGATGAGGGAGTTGGGTTTCCAGTAGGATGGGGCGATTTGATCTGTCAGCCAAGAGGTGACAGCCTTGGCAGGCTTGACACTGAGCTCTGACACAGACTGGGCCACTAGATTGACTCCATCCAGAAGACGCTGCGCTGCATTGCTATTGTCCTTTAAAAAGCCATCCGACTGCAAAAAGCAGACAGGTTTTTACTGCATAAGTAGATAAATGGTTGCCTCTAGACATAATTCTAGATCTGTATTATTACAGACAGTTAAGGCAGCATAATAATAAATCAAATAGCTTGTTTCTCTTACCCCTGGCCATACATGCTGGATCTCTGTGCGGACCACTGTATCCACAGGGTCCTGGTTCCCATACCAGTATTGACGGCTCCGATAGATTACTCCACAGTTGGGGCATTCAATGACGTACCTAAACATAGAGCAGACACATAAATGTAAAAGTCTCTGTGAAAATTTAAATGTAAATAGCTGTGGTATTACTTGAAAATGTAAGTTAACTGAATAGAAAAATTAGATTTTAGGTCAGAGTTTGGACAACAGAGCTAAAATTAGGCTCCGTAAAAGGTAACATAAGCCTATGTGAAGCCTTGTAATATATTACCCTGCAGGTAATTCAGCCGCTACTCACCCAGACCAGGCGTATTTGGCGAGGCCCATCCATGGAGAGTCTGAGGAAGCTGAGGTCTTAGGGACAACTATCACTTCCTTCCCCCCTTCATAGCAAGCCTAAAATGATGCGCCACACAATGACTTTAAACTCATCGGTCATGGAACAAGAGTAATTACACAGTCAGTGGTATAGAGAGACGAATTTGATCAAGCTAAAGTATATAGGTGAACAATTGCGCTTACCTTGCAGGTGTAAATGCGATTATCATACTGAATAGAATAACGACAACGATGCTTTGCCTCGTGGCACACTCCTTCCTCTAAGTGGTTCATGCTGTTCTTGCAGCCAGATCTGGGACAAAAGTAAAACACCAGAATGTTTAACAATAAGAAAGGCAAGGGATTGAAGAAGAAGTTATAGTTGTTAGACTTCTTTTTTAAAGGGAGGAAGGTTCTTACCGACAGCTGAGGCACATGCTGGAGCAGGTGAAGTACTCATCAGGAAAGAAGCAGCTATGTGCTACAAGTTCACCTGTAATTTCTCCATTAAAGCGCTCACTCAATGCCTGTAAGAGAATCAAGGTACAGCCGAAATAAGGTAGAGCCGGACGAAACAAAGTATTTCACCTCTACCTCACACTGTGATATGGATAGAAACAACTAATGCATTTAATAAACAGTAACAGAGCTGTGCTGATTGAAATACATCTGTATCTGAACTTAGGAAACAGTTTATCAGCAAATGATGCGTCAGTTCAGTTCAACGCTGGCTTTATAACAACAACCAGCCAGTCCGAAGCAGGCCGGAAGCTGGCTGATGGTTGAACTCTACCTGCAGGGCTTTGAAGATGACCACAGGGGTGCGTGGGGAACGGGTGGCGTTGTTATCCAGGAGCTGCTCCAGTTTATTCTGCAGGCCACGGAAGTCAGTCGGCGGGTTGAGAGTCTGCGTGCCCCAGTACTGTACAGAGCTGAAGGCCTCTGGGAAACGGGAGAGCTTCTTGAAGCGCTCCGTCAACAGCCGGTCTACTGACTCAGATGACTTATCTAAAACAAAACACAGACAGAGGGGTCACTATAGACTGTTATCAGAATGTACAGTAGATAATCAGCATTTGCGTCAGATACATAACACAATTCTTAGAATACTGTGCTTAATGTACCAATTATGATATGTGAGAGAAAATTATTAAATTAAATATTTAAGTGTCAAGAATGTTGCAGCATCAGCCACCACTCCCAGAAAACACATACTTAGGAAAATCTATGAGCAAATACATGTTTTGAAGGCTCATATCAATGTTCTATCATATTTTAGATACTAGAAATCATTTGCACTTTACCCCCCAAGTCCTACCATATTTTGAATGTGTTTTTTCTCCCTCATAAGCAGTGACTACATTTAAATTGTAGTGAATTGTATAAATTGGAAAATGGTTGACAGCTATGTAAAGTATGAGTTGTAGCAACTGGACTGAAACATAATATACAAAAACTGCCATTGCCTTTCAAGTGTCAAGTGCTAACTATAAATATGTGACATTTCTGACTTCATACACTATGCACAGCTTTTTTTTTTAGCACAAAAAAGAAGTGTTTCCAAATTTCACAAGAAGTTTGAATGCAGATTGCTAGCTCAAGTGACCTTAAAACGGGCTGTACACTAACATTTTCCAAAGCTGTAATTATCTGCATAGCTTAAACCTTATAAAGCCTCATCCCTTACAGTGATGAGTCACAAAGTATTGTTTTATTGGGTGTTTTCCAATTAAATGTTGTTTACAGCTCTGACTCGTCTAATAAATGTGTAACCGATGAAGTAATGACACTCCACCCATTACTCTTGTGACCTGAGAGGAACAGAAGTGTTTAGATATTTTACCTGAACCAAGCAGCTTAGTGTGGACTGTTTCATGGAAGATGACCACCGCAGGGCCCAAGGTGGACAGAGGGACATCCAGGCCACAGCGGGCTGTTGTGGCTTTCAGTTCCTTTGTGAAATGCTTCAAGTAAGCATCCGAGGCATCCCCGAGGAACTTGAAGAGGTCATCGTGGAGTCGGTCAGTGTGGGTGCGATAGATGATGAGGTCGGAGATAGCGAGCACCTTGAGCAAGAGACGGGTTCTCTGGCCCTGTTTGGAGCTGTTCCCAAGCAGCCCCTCTGTGTCAATTACTACTACTTTACGGAAGGGGTCAAACGCGGCCCATACACCCACCGTACAGGACTCTTGTGTGGGAGAAGTTTTGAACACCTCTCTGCCCATGAAGAATGCGTGGTTCAGGGTGTGAGATTTGCCCTCTCCTGTGTTGCCAAAGATGGACACCACCTTCAGCAGCTGGTCAGGGTTACAGCTGAGGCTCTTTACAAATGAAGATTCATCTTTTATCTTTGGAGAAACAAGAATTTTGAAGTGAACATTTGGTTATTTGTTTACTTATTTTGATTCTGTTCCTATACATGACAAGTGTGACTCTTGCACAACTCACCTGCATTTCTTCATTCTCATCAACCAAGAGAAAACTGAAAATCTTCTCCAGAAGTTTTGCCCTCAGAGATTTGGTCTCATCGGTTATTTGGACAGCGGGCGGTACAGAGATCGGGGCAGGGTTGACCTCAGCAGGTTTGGGTGGTGGAGGATAAGATATGAGCTGGTGTTTCTTCTTGTTGCCTCCGCTGTGGGTGCGTTTCTGGCAGTCTTGGCACAAGTTAACTTTGCAGTTCTGGCAGCGGACCACAGATCTATGGCGTTTGCCATTGTCTCCATTACCTCCTTTACAGTTGTCACAGTAAGGGACATGCCCAGGTCCTATCTGAACCCGCTCATGGTTCTTCAGACGCTCCTGGCTGTGGAGCTCGAGCTCACAACGAACGCACTGCAAGCTTTTGCATTCAACGCACTCAAATGCAGCCTCCTCCGAGCCACCACAGGCATAACTCTCTTGACATATCAGGCTAGTATTAACTCCCTTTTCTGAAGACGAGCCATGCCCACTCATCGTTTCTTACGCGGTAAACTTGAAAACAGAGCAGTGCTTATTGTAACAGCTTTAAAACAGTACCAGCTATTTCCAATAGGCGTTAATGAAAATTGTGCAACACACAACAACAACAACAACAACAACAACAACAACAACAACAACAAAATGAACTTACAACAGCTGCATGGTAACAGGGCTGGTGATACACTGACTCTAACAACTATCTCTCAAAAATAACACTATTTATAAAAGCATGGATTTCAAACACTTACAATGCAATCAACAATGTTGTTTAGTGCAACAGATAGTGAGGCAATGAAGAGCAGACAGCTGTCTCCTTGAGTTACACAAGAGGTGTTTTTACCACTAACAGCTCATGAACCAAAGTTAGCATTGAGCTGCAGCACTGCATAAGTTACAAGGAAGGTTAACCAACAAAACTCCACAGGTACAACATTAGCATGTAGCTTTACAGGTATACAGTACCGACCGAGACAATGAGCTCTCCCTGAAGGATGAATGTGCAAATGTTGAGGCTAACAGGCTAGCTGGTAAAAGGACCCGCAGTAAAACTCTGATACAATCTGTCATTAAATCATCTAAGGACCAGCTGGTTGCACTGGATAGTTTTAACTTTTTGCACACAAACAAAGCTGTAATTAGCGGGCCAGCAAGCCAGTGCACACGAACAGATAGCCTCAAGTGTGTCCAGAGAGCTGCAACAACACAACAACAAAAACAACCCGGTCGATGCCAGAGGCTCGGGTATCAGCGGGCTGTTTGGCTTTAAACCGGGAGAGAAATCCGCGCTATTCCGTTTTAAAAGTATTCTCAAAGTGTCCCTGTGTTTCAGTCCTCCAGAGCAGTGTCATTGTTTTGTTCTCCGGCCCCCTCCCCTGCTGATTTCTCTAGCTATGTTATTTTGTTGCCAGGTCAGATCAGCTGATCAGATTATTTCCAGTCACAGGGGCACGGCAGGGCGACGCGCGTTGCATGATGGGAAACGTAGTTCTGTTAGACGCTTTCTGCGCAGCTGACGAAATTGCTTTCATGCGCTCATAAAAAAAAAAGGAAACTTGTCAAAGAATTGAACTTGTACATCTTTGATCATTATGTTATCAGAGAAATGTCCAAGTGGGTGGCTGTTTTAAAAGTAACTGTGCTCAAACATGCCTGAGAATAAGCTTTCAAACAGAGGATGGATTTAAATGGCTTTTGTCTTGTAAAGTAGCACTTCAAAGTATCAGCAGGTGACCATTTGTCTTAAATGACACTTTGTGTTTTCCCTCCATTTCTTCACTAACAGCAGGCTGCCTTCCGATGCAGGGTCTTCAGACTGTATGTTTTCTAATCAATCCAATTAAAAGACACACAGCAACGGGCAATTAAATATTTGGTTGCATAGTGCATTTATTGCAAACCTTTAACACACACACACAAATATGAACAACAGCAAGAAATCAAACATGAATGAAAGGACAGAGAAGACTTAAAAAAAGAACAGAAAATGTAGCCTACTCATTGCAATGAGTTTTGGATAAAGATTGTCACATTTCAATGCAGGTTGTCAAGGATCATACATTATGTTGGTTCATTGCACAATTCACATTCTGTGGAGAAATATTTGAAAGAAAATACGTCAAAGACTCCCCAAACAGACAGGATCCACTGAGCAAAGTTCACAATTCATTCATCCATTATTTGACCCCGTATTAGATGAATCTGAAGATTTTCCTCCATCCACAATCACAAAAAGTCTTGACACGTTTGAGCAGGCTGAGCTTTTTAGACGTTTTTCCTGAGTGCTTGTGCTTGATGGCAGCAAATATAGCAGAGTCAAACACATCTTTGAGGTTGTGTTGTGTAAGAGCAGAACACTCCACATAGCCATGAGCTCTGATCTTGTGTGCCAGCCCTCTGGCCCGGCTGAAGTGCACTGGTTTGGCGCTCCGCTGGTCCAGATGAATAAGGATGTCCACATTGTGGAGAAGGTCTGACTGAGTTCCAACCAGAAGGATGGGAGATGTTGGGTTGCCCGCTCTGATCTGTGGGATCCATTTGGAGGTGATGTTGTCGAAGGAGACAGGGTTCACCAAGCTGAAGCAGAGAACGAAGACGTCCACATGTGCATAGCACAGAGAGCGAAGATGGCCAAACTCCTCCTGTCAGATAAATGAATGAGAGATAAGGAACTAGCTTTTCTTGAATATAAATCACATTGTGGTGTGGAACATTTACCTGTCCAGCAGTATCTATCAGTTTGATACGAGTTGGGATGCCATTCACACGAACCAAACCTGTAAGTCAAATAGAAACCAGTTTTTATTGCTGAGTCAAGCAGGCTTTAACCTTTAAAGAATAACCTTCACTCACCAGTGAAAACATCGAAAGCTGTTTGTCTGTACTCGTTGTTGTATCCATTGAAGATGTAACTGATAATCATGCTCGTCTTCCCCACAGCTCCATCACCAACCAGCATGCAGCTCAGCTCTTCCCTCTGCCTGTTTGGTCCATCATGTCTCTGACAGGCCATCTTTCCTTATATATATAATGAGGCTACTCCATTTCCCCAGCAGTTTCAAAGTCCAAGCAGGAGTGCAGCATTACTGTAAAAGATGTCTTCTCCCCCAGGGGCCCGTTGGTGACTGTAAAGGAGAGAGGACACCTCGATTTGAAAGAACAAAGGCATCCAATCAAATGAGTGATACCCCAGCAGTTAGTCTGTTTCCATTTGATGCTGGTTAACATAGTCACTCCCACCGAGACGTGACGGGTCTGACCGCTGGTAAAGTCAGCTGTATGTACCGACAGTGAGTTATAGACAACTCGGACTGTCACAGGAGAGAATATTATTAGGCGTAATAGTCTAATGTTAATATTTTCAAAAGATATAAGAATATTTTAAGTTAACTCAAGTAAGTATGTATTTATATCTATATTGTATACATATTCTGCTGTTAATAACTTTGTAGTTTAAGGAATTGGAAAAAGTTATTTTCTGGCTACTGTGTTATTATTTCACAGCTCGTGCTGCTTCTTTATTTGCTTCTGCCTCGCGCAGTCTCGTCGTTTATTAATGCAGCCTACTAAATGTATTCACCAATTGAGTGTAATGCCATTATTGGACCATAGAGGGAGGTGTTGTCCCAGAATTGGCTTTTGGATGTTGTCGTCCACCTTGTGCTCCATCGTGACGCTGCTTTCAGTTTGCTATGAACAGATTACTACTTTCCGAGTTTACCCGGTAAATCAGACACATTGTTGATTATTTGTGTTTAATGTATAGTGTATTTTTGGGGACTTCAAGTGGGACAGAGAATTGCCATCTTTCACAAAAGACCAGATTTTAATTTCTTAATTAATTCTATTAATTGTTGGCGCAGCTTTCAAGATTGATCTGCTCCCTGTCATATCACACCTCAGTGACTTTGGTATCCCTTTTTTTTTTTCCCTGACTTGGTTTGTTGTTCATGTGTTTCTAATCTATAAATTAAATTTTCTGGAGGCAGCTTCATTCTCATGTGTAAAAGGGGTAAAGGGTACAGCTGAGGGGGCATTGTTAGACTGTCACCAGCTGCAGTTTATGGCAGAAACTGCATGTGCCATGTTTCATCCTGTCTCTTTCAGGGTGACTGGGTTCATGAATACACCCAAATAATATTCCAACTTAACTGAAAATAAAATCCCCTCAATCACACCATCAAACATTCACTTGTGGTTTAGGCTGCAAAAGTATACTAATAATACAATCTTAATAATAATAATAACTAATGATAATTTGCAATGTATCATTAGGTGTAATGGCTAGTGCAGCACACAATGTACAAGTAGACGTGTTAGACTGGAGGTGAATTAATTGTTCTTTTTCAGGCAGTCACACCTCAATACAGTCCAGAATAAGCTATGTATGTTATATTCAGGTATACACCCTGTTTATATATATGTACAGACAGCTTTACTGGCATTCTTGCTGATATTGCACTGTTATTTTTGATGTAGATCTTAACTTATTAATTGTTTGACATTATTAGGTGGGTACTCCAAGTTGTACTGCCTCTTTTGCCTGGAACTGCATTTGGTGCAAATGTGTAGGAATTCTGATTGTGCTCATGAAGATAATAAATGAGAAGGTAATGATGCTAATGAACAAGCCTTCAGATCATCACTGGACAGCAATCCTTGTGTCTGCCCCCTGACCTTATGAAGCAGGCTTTAATCGTCATAATGATATTAATAGCAATGTTTATAATGGTAACTAAACATTCTCCTACTGTATTTTGCCTTCATTAAACTCAGTACTGCAGTTATATCGTTTTGAGATATTAGAGCTGAGTGTAAACATTAAAAGACTCAAAATGCTCATTATCACAGTTGTAGTGCAGAAGAACTGTAAGAGCAAGGTACAATGTGGTTTTAGAGATCAGTATACATTTGTGGGTGAAAATACAGCTTTAAACAATGTGTTGTTCCTTATCTGTCTGAGCCTGCAGGAAACTCTGTGTGCATTGTGTTGTAAGGTCTCTGCTTCCTGTTTGCCGTTGGTTCTTGCTCACTCGTTCTTTTCTCCCTTTCTCTACCCCTTTTCCCACCACCTGCGCTGTGAGTGATAGAGTTTATTCCCCATGGTAGGAAGACAACATCTGGTCCCCCCCCTTAACACACGTCATGTTGCCAGCTCGGCTCCCATGCTACACCTCTGGCAGCTGTGAGTCACAATGCTTGTGTTCCTTAAGCCAAGGTAAATGTCAAACACAGGAAACGGTCTTTAAATATCTCCACATCCAAAGATTATATTTCCTGTAACAGCCACTTTTATCATCATAGATCAACTAGTAAGCTGCTCTTCAGTGCTACAAATGCAAACAAAGACACCGTGCTACTAAACGCAAATGTGTTTGCATGTATCTTAACCTTTGCAGCAGATGTCAGCAGCGTTCTCATGAAATTAACAGTGGCTCAGTGTCAATTGGGATGCTACTATAAACCTGTTTTGGTTCTGCATTCTCACGCTCTCTCTCTCTGCATGACAAGACATGCAGAAATGCAGCCTGACATACATTTATAGAGGTAATCTGCTTAGTAAGTGTCACTCAATGTGTGCAGATTACGGAGGCCCCCAGAATACACACAGCACGCATGAAAATGAATTTCTCTCATGTTGACTGACTCATGAATTAATGCCAGAATAACATAAACTCAAATGCCCCTCTTGTTTCCCTGAACTATTTATCTGGTTGGTAAAAAGTAAACCTAACTATTGTTTCAAATTCCTGGTGTATCTTAAATCTGACAACAATAGAGAAATCTGCCATATAGGTGTTAAAAGATTATGCTCCTCCCTAAGCCAGAGATCAGCACGGCACACTGTAGACAGGGCACAAAACAAGTGGCTGACACGGAGATGGAGCAATAAACAAACCATTTGCATAACATTTCCTGCATAATGTGTCTTTAAGTAGATATTGGCTAGGCTCTTAAGTGGTGAGGATTAGAGCAGGATGGGTGCTTCCATCACACTGAGACCTCTCATAATGGAAATCATTCCCCCGTCTTCTTTAGTTCCTAGGTGTGACTTTAGGGTCACGGCTGGGACACACTGTCACTTGCTAAATATATATTTGACATAATCTCTGTGATACTGTTTGCATCCTGATGTCAAGGGACCTGACCTGCTTGGTTGAATTTGACACAAAACATAGACTGTGGTGGATTCACTTGTTTTGTGTTCATTGAGGATATGCACTCAGTTTTAGTATTTTTTACCCCTTTACTGATGCACAAAGACATTTATTTTGTATGTTCTGCCAGTAAATATTCCTTAACATGAAATGGGCAACTGAAAATGACATATTTTCCAAACAAGTTTCACAATTTAGATGTAAACAGTATGCAATCAGAGCAAAAAGAAGGGTCTTTAGCCAGGCTAGCGGCTCTGTGAGGCTGTAGTAGTAGTAAATGCAAATGTTAGCAAGCTAACATGCTCACAATGGCAGAGCTAACATGCTACTGTTCAGCGGGTTTAATGTTTACCTATTCACCATCTTTGTTTAGCGTGTTATAATGCTAATATTTGCTAATTAGTACTAAACACAAAGTGCTGATAAACTCAAGCTGATGAGAATATCATTAGTTTTTCAGGTTTTTACCAAAGTATTTCGACAAATACAAATTTTGACTTGATGGCACTAGATGAGTCCTAGCATTTCATCCCAAGGTGACTATGAATGTTTTATTTAATTTATTGAAAAACTACAAATTAATGATAGTTGTTGAAACTTGAGAAATAACGACAATATAAACTATATCGTGCTGCTATAGGAAAAGGTATCACCAAGGTCATTAAGATTCATCATCTGAGGACCATAAATGCCTGTACCAGATTTGATAGCAATCCATCCACTCATTAGCCGTTTGAGCTATTTCAGCCTTGGGCTAAAAATGCATACCATTGTTTCATATTGCCCAAAGCACTGGTTTGATGCATGGGGTGTCTGCGTTATGAGAAAGTCGTACCACCGCAAAGCTCTCCAGTTTACTAGCAGCAAGATACCACACCCTTCCCAGGACAACTCGAATTCTAGCACCTTATAGTCACTGCACCAAGTGATTCATGGGAATTCAGACCTGTGAGGATCTCCCCCAACCCTGCCCTACCTCTCGGCTGACCCCTGTGGTCCGCATTCTTGACTTGTAGCCAGTTATTTCAGGAAAGCATAAACTACATCTGTGAATCATGCCATCGTGTGAATGAGGATATACATGCCTTGCCTTTTTTAGTTGGATAAGAGCATTTGCAGTTAATCTGAATTAATATCATCACCATTTTTTTTAGCATTTTGATCTGAACCAGCTTAGAGTAAGTAAGCATGTCCCAATTTCTAAGTAAAGCCTAAGCGTTTTTGGGCTTTTGTTGGCCAGCGAGCAGACCTGTCAATTTAGTTACTCCTGCTCCATTAAACCCTGGCAGGGGTCCAGAAGCAGCGGACTAATCCTACTTTACCCTCCAGAAAAGCATCACAGGGAGTCTGTCCTCCATGCCTCATGGGATATACAGTGGCCCTGATGCAAAACAGTCAAACAAGTGTCTGACCATTAAATTAATACATAAATTGATTGAAAACACATTTAAAGCTCTGAAATGTATTTTCTCAATAGCCTTCCAACGATGTGCAATGGGATGCTGCATGAACGATATTACATTTCTGCCAAAGTTGTCACAGTTTTGGTTATTTCACATGAGATGTATGTATGTACTGTTTTATCTGTGGCCTACTCACTGGTTTTAAGAGGTTAGGGCTAGTTTGGACAAAGTGATATCATATCATGCTGTGCTCCACGTTAATCAAAATGTGACAAAATGTGTTATGGATTTGTTTGCATATGTTGTCAGGCCACTGCCAATCAGATCTGATCGAACCACCCACAGAAATAACCTTTCCAGTCACATTGGATTTCGGTCTTATGTTTTGTTCATCAATTCAAATAATAATAAAAATTATATTGAATGATTGAGTGATTAGAGTGAAGCAAAAGGACTGTTTCAAGTCTTTATGTTAAGCTAAGCTCAGTAGTAGTTCAATCTTTTTTCTTCTCTTAGCAAGAAATCTTATTTCTCAAAATGTTGGAGCTTTCCATTAATAATAATAATTATAGTTAGTCGAATGTTGTTAAGCCTATCAATAAGTAGAATGCAGATCAAATTAAAACTAAAAATTAGTGGTTTCCCAAAGCTATAATTTCTGCAGCAAATAAAAAATTAAGTAAACTGCATTCCCGGCTCTGGGTTGTTTTTTTCACCAAACTGAGTAATAACAGTGTGGATTTCCACAAATAATGTTTACGCGTCTTTGCATACCTGTATAATTTTCACAACATCTCATGTTTTAGTTGTGTGGAGCTATTTGTAATCTCTTCTATCAGGACATTGTTATCTTAAATACTTCATCACCTTTTGTCGAGGTCACACATAGCTTGTGACAATACAATTCTGTTATGCTGACTGACATTACATGGAAAAACCTGACCGTATAATTTTTTCCAGGTCAGATTATCAGATGTGATGCTGTGATTTGTTTTTGTCATTTTATTTATTGTACATTCTGCAAGAGAAGTGTTATAGTTTCAATAAAAAGCTTGCTACATGAAAAAATACATGGCATTACAAGAATCAAATACATTTTTCTTTGGAAGCTGTTCAAGATAAGATGATTCCAAGTACAAATGCAAATTCACATCAGCATGTTTGATCCCATGCATTCCAGGGAACTGATAACAATATCTCCAGGGCTCTCACCCTTTGGCCTTTGAAGCATCTGTGTTTTCTTCTTCTTTTTAGTTTCAATTGGCTCCACATCAATCCACACAGCAGCATATGTTCTTGCAGAGCCCGATTAGAATCAATTTAAACAGGAAACTCTGCCGCAATTGGCTGATTAACATGAGAACACAATCTTTTCAAAGGGATAAAACTTTCCAAACAAACACAAAGCATCATTACTTGCCATTACACACTTAAGAAAGCATTTGACTAAGACTGAAGATAAACGAAAAAGTGATTGAAAAGCTAAGTTTATGTTCGTCAACACAAACATTTCTTCAGGGTTATGTTGATAGGATCGTTAATTCATTGATTACAAAAGTGCCTTTTTATTGCATGAGAGTAACTAGATTTTAACACAAAGTTCCAGAGAGAGGGAGTGGGCAGAAGATTAAAGGCTCTGATGGTAAAATTCTCAGTCTGAAGGGACTCAAATGAAACAACAAATGAAGTGAGAACACAGATTGTGTTTTAACAAAATAACCTGCTCTTACATTCAGTGCTAAAAGACATTCACAAGCAGATAGAGGCTATTTTAAAAAAAGTAGCAAAGACTATTCCCTCTGAAAGACACACACCGGCATCATTACTTGTGTGATTTTCGAGCACAAAGTCTGTGAGACTCTCACAATGACTCTGCAGCTGCTTGATTGTGCGCTGCAGTGGTAAAACTGTAAAATGGCATTGATATCCAACCTCTGTGAGTGTGTGGGAAACAGAGCGGCCTTTCCTGCTCTTTGAGAGAAAACACTCCAGAGAAAAATGGCAGGAAATCTCAAGGGCCTTTTGATTCAGGCTGAGAAAGTGAGTCAGAGTACCTGAGAGCTTAGAGTCCTCATAATGTCAGGGTCATCTAAGGAGGGAAATGTCAAGCAGTAGGTAAGAAAGTGTAACTTCTAAATTGTGCTTGCTTTCCAAATACAGCTTGTATCTGCAGGGGGCGCTGGAGCCTCGTCCCTCATCTGTATTACTACCACTAAAGGCCTTCTCCGCTAAAACACAGCTCTATTCCCACTTTCCCTTTTCTACTCTAGCTTACATTCATTTTAAAGTGAAATAAACAACCTTAGATCAGTGTTTCCCAAACTATTTTCTGGGTACTCACACCATGAAAAACCACCATGACCCAATACATAACAGGCCTTGTCTTAAATTGTGGGAACAGCAAATTTGTGTAATTGAATGTACTTTACCATTTTACTGTAATTTCTACATCACATTATATATTATCTTGAAAGAGATACATATGTTTGATGAATCACAACAGTGTTTAATGCATCTGCTATGGAAAACATATGCATGTTAAATACTTTATAAATGAGACCAAATAAATGCATTTGGGGGAATTAACAGGCAACTTATTATTTGTATTGTCTGTCATCAGCGAAACAAACAGAATGGATGCCAGCCTTTTGTTTTAGATTCACAAGTAGGCTACAAACATCAGAACCATATGAACATTCAGGTTCCCTCATGTGGCTCAAAGGTGTACTGCAAATATAAATGTTAGATAAAAGACTATAGAAGAAATTTCGCTAAATTATTTGGCGACCCAAATAAAATATCCTGTGACCCACCTGTGGGTCCTGACCTAGTCTTTAGGAATGACTGTCTTAGATAATCTATCAAATGTAGGGCATGAGGCATGTATGGCATTTACAACTTAAAAATAAGAAGTAAACCACACCTCTTAATATTCCCTCAGAGTTTCATGACATCCTGGTTGTTCCCTTGCTTTCACTGTCTATATTTAGCAGCTGCCAATGTCTCTACCCAGTTCTGGTTTGGCCTTTTGAGGGGAATTATTGTGCAATCATTTTATTTATGGCATGTTTTGACATCAAGATAGAAAAAAGTTGGCCAATCATTCTGTGGCACGGGCTACAATGCAAACAAGGTTGCTGTTTTTACCAAAACAAGCACCTGTCTCTCTCTGCACAGAGTGTGACCACTCCACTACTAGGTCATTGTATTTTCACTAGTTCTACTATTTTACTCCCTTATTTTGGCTTACAATTAAAAGAAAAAACATATGAACTGACTGATTAAGGAGATGAATAAAGAACAAATAGGACTTCAAAATGTTACTGGAGGGGGAAGAAAACAGGCTCCATCCTCAGTTGTGGGTGGTTGTTTGCCAAATGTCACTGTGGCACTTCCCTTGGCACTGGAAAAACCCACCTGCTTCACCCAATTGTTGTGCCTTGACAAAGAATACCGCACAAGGTTTATTTGGTTTCACATCGTGAAATAACTACTCTGGTTGCTGCCATGCATGCTGCCAAAGTGAAGCAGGCCAACACTGAACAACACATTCTGCACCTGTGGATGCTCATGCTCAGCCATCTGCAGAAGCAAAAGAGGTTTGCATACTAACTGAGTTGGACTAATATGTTTTACGGCATTCCTGCAAGGCAGACAATGATACCTCTCCCTCCCTTAATGCCATTGTCAGCTCAAATGCTTTTAATAAATGATAAACCCCTGGGAAAATCTCAAAGTATGCGGCCCTGCCACACGAATATTTCCCTGATGAATGCTACACACTGGCTTAAGAAGCTGCCACTATTTTGGTCACGACAGCATCCGAGGAAGTTTGAATTTAAAGAAATAGTTGGACTAGAATTTGCTTATATGCCTCATTGCAGTTTGCAGATGATGATGATGAAGTAAATTGTCTGGATAACTATGTGATTGATTGTTTAGTGCTTATTAGCGAATTAGCGAAACACGCTAACACAACTAAGAATGCAAACATAGCGTAGAAGCTTAGCCTCCTAATAAAACACTGGGAACAATGTCCAATATGGCAAAAAGCATTTCAACAACGCAGTTTCGTATTGCTTTAACATCTCTGAAGAGGATTCTTTAGACCATGTGGATCCAAACACACAGATAAAAATAACATACAGATCACATGCAACTGTGAGTGTTAATTTTGGCATACTACATGGTATTTTACTATTTATAATTCCCAACAGAGCAACGAAGATTCAGCACATGTTCGACAATAAAACATAGAATTTGTACAATTTTAAAATACTTGTGTTTCAAGTTAAAAATTATGAAAAGTTCACTCAGATGATCTTGCAGATTAATTTCCCCTCAAGGCCTGACACCCCTCGGCCAGGGGCAGGCAGCTGTGGTGGGTTTGAGTGTAAAAGAGATTAAGGAAATTTAATTAAGAGCAGGAAAAGTGCTATTCCTTGGGGAGAGAGCAGGTTAATGAAGCAGGAGGCAGCTCTCTGGCTTGAGATTTAATTTTGTCAAGCCTGGTTCAACCCCAGTCCTGCTCCAAACAGATTGTATTAAAAGATCCAGTGGGTGTGAGTCATGTTCTGTTTGAATGAGAATAAACAGTTTTTACATCAACCACTGCAGATGATGAATGGATTAAAGAATGGTGTTTATTATAGCAGGATGATGGATGAGACTAATCTGTATTCTTTGTCAAACAAGATGAGCAGCAGCTCACGACTCAAACCACAATCCAGATTCGGTCGTTTGATATACCAGTCAGAAAGCACAAAGGATAACTTTGGTATTTTTCAACCTATATTCCTGTGTTTTTATGTCTAAGTGACCACGGGTGACAACCAGTTTTGAATTCTGTCCAGTATTTAGCCGGAATAAACAAGCTGTAATGTAATCACTCGGGGCAATTCCTCATCGTCAATTTATGTCTACTAAAAGTGCTTGTTTTTCCCACTATAAAAGTCTCTATGGCAACACTTAGACACAAAAACATGGGAAAATAGGGTCCAGATAAGGGTTTCCAAAGCAACCCCTTCAAGTAAAATGTATAAAATATTAAGGACCATTAGTTTCTGTTTCTGTTTTGATGACTGATAGAGGTTTCAGAGAAGGCATATGGTTTAATGCCAAATCATTAGCCATTGTTTGTGCCTTTTTAATGGACGGTCTTCCTCTTGTGGTGAAGTGGCCTCCCTGACCGCACAGCACTCATGTCCACTGGCAGAAACCCAACGAGGGGTAAGGTGACCCTCAGCAGACAGAGCTGACCTCCCAATACAAGAGGGATAGGGCTCTAAAGCGGATGGACTCCATTAGTGGCACAATCACTTTCTCTTTAACACACACTTCCAGGGTGACCTTCAGCCCTGCACTGACCAAGCCAAGGTCAGGGGTCAGGGTTCAGGCTAGGTACACATTAGCATGCAGGTGGGAGCTCCGAAATGCATCAGTAGGAATAACGTTTTTGGGGAAGTGTGACCACTATTCTGGGTCGTGATAGGCCAAACGCACATCCTCAGGACATGACCTCAACCTCCACATTGAGGTATTGTGTGTGTAATCAGTGTGCGTTTTGTTCAGAGTATAATGGCTGACATCTTTTCCTGGAGAGCAAGTGACCTCAGGAAGGGTGATGATATTGATTAGGGGTGATTAGGAGGAGAGTGCATCCATGTAGATGTATTGTACATTTTAATTTGATGTCAATAGAATATGGTGATATTTTATGTGGTTTCAGAGTATATTCAATGCTGCTGCACAAATAATAGATATAGTAATGGGGAAATGTTTTGCTCCTCTCTTTCTGAAAGAGCATCCTCTAACTTGGTGACCTAAGGGTTTCATATTCCCTCTGCACGTCTCCAAAGAGCCCTAACAGTGTGGTAAGGGCCGTTATTGATTTACTTATCTTTATTGTTATAACTCCAAATGAGAAGTGTTCGACTGAGCTGTAAATCAAAATGCTCTAATGCAACATAATTTAACTTTCATTGCAAGTAGAAAAATAACTGCTTGTCTCTGACTTCATAACCACATTTAAAACAGCCTTTAAAGTGTACCAAGATGTGTGGGTGGAGAGATGATTGGCCTTGGTATTGCAATATAGGGACTGTTTAAAACTAATCAAATTAAAAGAATTTAACATCAAGTTAACAGTATTGTTAAACCAGAGACTTTTTTTAATAGCAAATCCGAGATGAGATTGGTGAATTATCTTACTGGTGACTCAGAAAAAGAAGCAACAACAAATAAATGAGAGAGAACAAATACAATGTAGGCTTTGGCAAAGAGTCAAACAGTACATCAAATGCACTGAGTCAGATAATTATGTTTTGCACAACATGCACCACATCATACCTTGTCATGTTGTCTGAAGCCAGAGTCCAACATGGGTGTTGTTGACTCATTGCTGTCTGTCTGGAACTCATTAGTTTTCGAAAACAAAACACTGTGTCTCAGACGGCACAAAGAACTCGGTGTGATTTGCTTTGGGCAGAAAACAGATTTTCAGTGCTGATTTAGCATCAGCAGGGGCCATAAACTGTTCTGTGATGTATCAGTTTTATCACTGTTTCCTGGAAAAGGAAAACCACTGGACATAGTGCTTTAGTTAAGCAATGACAGGATACTTTCTGAGACTTTCTGTCCATGTCTTTCATCAGTACGTGTTTGTACGTGGCAGCTCTTGTTGATCTGTATGTTCCCGGGCTCTCTCAAATATCAAACCTTTGACCTAGTTCCGGGATGATTTCTACAAAAGTAGAAGAGTGAGCCACAGAGCCACATATATGTGGGCTTAAAGAGTGGGCATGTTTGTCCATGGTTGGAACTATTTTTTTTTTTAAAGTCTGACATGTGGCATGTGCACATGTTATGCAACTTGATTAAAGTCCAGACAGATAAATAAATCCTATCTGCCCCCACCTCCCAGCTCAGCCCTTATACTCTCTGCCTGTCGTCCATGGTTCGTGGTTTCTTCTATAGCTAGCTGCTTCTACTCTTATTACACAGATTTCTGTCAACACCAGCACAACTAGATAGTACTCATGACAAGTGGTGCATGATTTATGCTTGATTTCTGGGATCACCATTACATCAAATGCAAATATTCCAGATGTTTGCATGCATATTTGTTGTATCTGATAACTTTGGGATTTTAAAGTAAAGTTTTATGTGTTTGAGGAATGCTTGGTTGCACAACAGGAGTTTTTAAAAAACGGACCCACCACTGTGCCTGGCTGACTTTAAGATGTTAAGGCAAAGAAAAATGTTTGTATAGCCTGCTTGTTGTGACATTAACTCAAAAACTGTATCGGACAAAATATGTGGAAACTATTTATTCTGGTGTGAATGTCCCCCCCCCCGATGAGCTTCTGGCTTTTTTAATTTTCTATCAACATGGACTCTGTTGTTGTTTACAAAACATCCAGAAAAAAGCATGTAAACAATGCAGTGTAAAATATATATAAAAGCTGGTAGGTCTGTGCAGTTAACAGGAACAGTCAGCATTTCTTCTGAGAGCCTACAGCTGTACATTCCTCAGCCATGTAATGAGGGAGCATGAGGCAAGGCATTCGACTGCAAACCATAACATATAGGAGACTTGTTCAAGTGGTGGGCGGAGCATGAGCCACGCAAAAAAGAAACACCATTCGCTTCATGCAGATTTCAGTGTTTTTATTAGAATGTTTGAATATACACAGTACAAATTTTCTGTCTTCAACCATTGAAAAACTTCAAGTAAGAAGTTCAAAAGGTCATAACTCTGTAAGGTTTTGTTACGACCTAAAAAATTAGGCCACAGAACTTGTCACCACTGCTTTATTCTCCTTGAAAGCAAGTCAAAAATAACTAATTTCCCTTTCACCCAGTATAAGAACATTAACAATTGTACGATAAAGTATGATGGAGTGCCTTATGGAGTTGTTTATGTAACTCCCAGCAGAAGGCACGTTTGGTCAGGGGGTCTGATCCCTCCGCAGTCGTGAAAAGTGTTCAGAACAGCCGCCTCAATAGAGAAGAGATGCTCATCCTCTACCTCGGGACAATAGAGCCTCATGAATTCTGCCAGGCGGACCAGGTATTCGATATTGTGGCCCGTGTTCCCTCTACAGGTGGCAATCTGGGCAGCAATCTCCTTGTCTGAGGCCGGGCCGAGGTAGATGGGGTTGTCAGAAGTAGCGATGTAGACGAGGGCCAAGAGAGCACTCTGACCCTTCTCCTTAGGGATGAAATCCACCATCTCTGTTATGTAACCCCCAAGTACAACCTCTCTCATATTCAGGTACTGAAGGGACTCTTCAATCTGGTAGTCAGTCACCTCGTATGCCACTCCCCATGTGCAAGACTGTAGGGAAAACAAGGGGAGGAGGAATGTTAATGGTTGAACAAATACCGTATGTAATGGTTATACATGTCAAGTAAAACATATACAAGTTAATTCATTAGTTCATTCACAGCTGGGAGGTACCTTTTAAACTTGGTATAAATGTTTAATGACACAACTTTATAGAAAAAAATCACAGGAGTAGTGATAGTAGGATGCATGTTGTATCACACTGTTGTGAATGGTATAAGGAAAAGCTCTCTTGAGGAAAGGTTAAGGTTATGGGTTTACACATCTTTCCACAGCAGCACTGGATGTAGCTAACAGTTATACATAACAGTTTAACACTTACCTCCTGATCCTCCACCAGTGTGGCCACTCTACCTGGCTGTGGAGAGCAAGGAGAGGGGCAATGAAAAAACAATACAAGATAAACAGAAAACTGAAAAAATAAACAACTAAAATGATCAGAAAATATTTGAATCAGTTGGAGGGCAAAACAATATAATTGTAAATCAATGTTAGAGACCAGTCTTTTGGCAAGAAATCTCACCTTTTCCTTGTCCCCTCGATAAAAAGTATCTCCATGCCAGAAGCGCCTTTTGTATCCTCTGATGAAGCCCACTTTGCTCCTCTTGTATGCAAAATCAGGTTTCCACACCAAGGAGCCATATCCAAATATCCACAGGTTGCTCTTTTCTTTCATAATGTCCTGAGGTTTCATTGTAGTCTCTTGGGCTGCGTTGGAAAAACGAGACAAGTGCTTCTATGTGGCTACTGCTGTCAACAAGTAGCTGCTCTTCTCTGTTTCCTTTCTCTTTTCTATCGTCCTATACATTCCAACACATCTGAGAGTCGCTATTATAAAGTGCTGAATGCAGATATTCCCAAATCTTAGTGCAGTTTTAGAGAAAGCGTCGAGTCTATTATATTGTCATCGTCAGAAACACCGTTTGGACACACTGTGCGTTTCTTTTGCTGATGTACAAACACGTGTATTTGTTGTTCAGAGCACGTCAGAGAGAGATGGTTTCGACCAATTAAATCGCCGGAGAGGCGGGCTTAGCTAACGGATAAACCAATCAGGATGCTTTTACTTGGAGCCCTTCATAGCAGCGCTTACTAGTACATTTGGTAAAGCCCATATTTTCTTCAACCCCTATTGGCTGCTGCCCTTACTGTAAATGTAGAAAAAAAAGTTTCCAGTTTGAACAGAGGAATTAAAATCCGGTCACTAAATGTACTGAATTCTTTCTTTTTTCTTTCATATGTGACATGACACTGATTTTTTTTTTTTTTTTTTTTTTTTTTTTTTTAATTTTTCACATCATGGTCAAAGCCATATAAGCTTGATTTGTCACACTTATTTTATTCATTAAAAACATTGTTAAGCTTCAAGCAGTTAGTGATAGTCCAGATGGTAATCACATTACCTATAAATAGCTGAGATTGTTATGTACGTGCTCTCTTAAGCTCATTATGTGTCCGTGTTCTGCTCAGGTCTAGCACACTACTGTGCCAGCACAGGCTGAACTGAGATCACTTGTCCTCTGCCTGTCATTTGCTCTGCTTGGTATTTGATAAGTAAGGTTCTGAAAGAAACTAGTTCTTGGAACTTCACACAAAGCTCACTGCCCCCAAGTGGTAGTGACAGACATCGCTCCACTCTTGAGACTTAAAACCAATGCTTTAATATTATCTGCAGGAGTTCAGGTGAATAAAATGTAAGATGTTCAAAGTGGCAGTGTCATTAACTGGGTTGTTATGGTTGTCTGCCTCATTGGGGCTTGGCAGCGACTGGGTTGAGGGGCCTCTGATGGCTGTGCTCAGTAGTGAAAGGGCATATGCAGATTTCCTCATTGACCTATGTGCAGGCATATGTCGAGTTTTTTTTAAGGGTCCTCACATCTCTCTCCATCCCCTCCCCCTTTCAGCTCGCAGCCATAAGAGATAGTTTATCACCATAGATCATATCTAGTCTGCTTTGTTTCACGGCGATGTTCAAAAATACAAAAGCAGTTACTTACGGTAGAAAGACAAAAAGGACTCTTTATTTTCATTTACAGATGTTTTTTTGTAAATATATATATTTTTTAGTTTTTTAGCCTATTTCCTCCTGCTAGCACAATGATTTAACAGCACACTGATACAGACGTCGTGGACAATCATTAGAAATGCTAAGAGGCCAAATATGACTATGTTTATAGACAATGAAGCCACCTCGACGGCGGCTGACACAAATAAAGTTTCTAGATGATTTCAACATTTAAATTAGGATCTCTATTCAACCACAAGTACACTCGACCATCGAGGACTCACAAACCAACAGTGTACCAGATATGTGTTCATTGTTTCTTTTTATAACAAAAAAATAATACAAATAAAACACCAACGACACTTTAAAAATAAATTCACCTTTTTTCTGGGCATCAACTTAAAAACAGATGTACAATCCATACTTCTAATCTCAACATATAAATATACAGTATATACAAAATAATCTTATAAAACACAGAAGGAGAATGATCAGTGCTTCATATGCTTAAATTACTAATGAAATACTAATCTTACAAAATTACGTCAACGGTTCAGTAATTTCCTTTGAAGGCGTCCTTGGTACGATAGTCACTTCATGTATTTCTTTGCATAAGGTCAAACAAGGCCAAATCATGAGTTTCCCTGCATGGCACTATAGCATATTGCATCTTTTGATCTCATATATTCATATTGCTGTGCAAAGTACTCAAGATAAGGCGGGGCACAAGGTTTTATACACATATATAAGGCTTTGTGATCTAGGCTGCATACATTCTTCATACAAAAATTTATTTACAAATTGATAACCCTATATCCTTCAAAAATGAACCGTTTTCAGTAGTTTTTTGTCCCTTTCTGATTAAGCTCAATGCTGATTTGTTTGCATAGCACATTGCAGGCCACAAAAAAATTGGAAAAGGCTTGCTCCTTCCACAGGCTTGTTGGCAGCAAGTTGATTTGTTGATTGCTGATTACTGCAATAAGGTGGAGAGAAGAACGTCTAGATAGTCCTCTAATCAACACACAGGCATAAACATCTTGGCATGTTGCCCTTCTGATGAACTTGGACGAGGCAAACAAGGGTTTGTGTCAAAAACATTGAAGGCGCATCCACAAGTAAGATTTGCTGATTGATTGTAGTCTTTACAGTCTTTACATTCTCACCGAGATTAGTAGCTTCAGTTCTTTTGATTTCGAGGAGCACACCGGCTCCTTCCAGTTATCAAGTTTTCAAGAGCAGCAACTTGCATTTAAATAAATCCCAGTATCTCCACGCTTGTAAACAGTCCACAAGAAATCCAACGTTAACAGTAAATATTAATTTCCATTTATTATACCTGAAAAAGAAGAAGATTGAAAAAGCTTAATGACTCAAATGTGGTCTTGTTAATAGTAAAGGTCATGCTCTAACGAAAAGAAAAAAAAAATGTATTCACTATGAAATAAACTTACCTCGGTAGCAATGATGCATTCGTTTTTCTCCTCTGCTAGTACAAAGACAGACTGGTACATTGAATCTCTGGAGGAACATATTGTTGATATTCTACACTCTGGCCTTTCTCTGTGGAGTGAAGAGATGCCATGTTAGTTAGATTATCGTCAGTGAATTTATTTTCTAATCATCATATTCAAATCTTACTGGTAAAAAAAAAACCTCCACACAGCCACACAAACATAAATAATAGAATAATTGAACTCCTTACCTATACATTCGACTCAAATGCTTTTTTTCTTCTATTGTCTTTTCACAGTTTTCATCTTTGTCCAAAAGGGACAGTTCATCCTTGTACCCCATGGAGGTTTTATAGTCCAGGTGGTAGTGGTTGATATATTTGTGATTAGTCTTTTCCCTGGGACTGTCCACCTCCAAATCCACCTTTTTATTGGTGTTCTTGAGCTCTAGAGTAGAGATGAGGTTCTCTCTCTGAAAGTCAACCTTGGAGAGGTTGTTCATGGTCTCTGAGTCCTGCTCCTTGTTTCTCTGCTTCTTGACGTGACGTATTAATACCACTACCATGCAGAGAAGCACCAGAACAGCCACCAGGCCTACGCCAAAGCAGATGGCTGCCAAGCTTAACTGGTCCCCCGACTCCCAGCCTATGTGGGGGCTGGAAGTGTTTGATAAAGGCACGTCGCTGGACTGGCACTGGGTGCCGCTGTAATGGGCAGGGCAGATGCAGGTAGGCTGGCCTTTGGCTTCAGTGGTGCAGGTCCCACCATTCAGGCAGGGCTGGGAGGCACAGCGGTCGGTTGACTTGTCGCAGTGGCGGCCCGTGTACCCTGGGGGGCAGGTGCAGGTGTAGTCGTTGATGCGGTCTATGCAGGTGGAGCCGTTTGCACAGGGGTTCCTGGCACACTCGTTGATGTTGATCTCACAGCGCAGACCTGCGAAGCCTGAGCGACAGCTGCACAGTCGGAGGTTACCGTTTATCACACAATGTCCACCTATTCAACACAAAACAATATTATAGAAGCCTCCCTCATATTCAGATTATTTCTTAAACAAATAAACTGAAAGAGAAGAATGGTTTTCATGTAGAGAGAATGATTTATTACCATTGGTGCATTGCAGTGAGGTACATTTGTCCACTTTCCTCTCACAGTTAAGTCCAGTGTAGCCTGCTGGACACTCGCATATATAAGTGTTTCCATTATTCCTCTCTCTGCATTTGCCACCGTGAAAGCAGGGTGTATCTGCGCAAGTCAGCATCCTGTGTTCACAGTGTGTCCCTTCAAACCCCTGTGGACACGCACACCTATAGCCGTTCTTAGAGTCCTGCAGAGGAAAAAGATATAAAGTTTATCAAAAAGCTCCCTGTCAGATGTTTTCTTTATCACATCCTGTTCACGACTGCCCCGACGAACCCCATTATCCTTAGTTTGAATTCTATTTACAGTACACACTCTGTGAACTGGGTCATCTACTGACTTGACAATCGATAGCATCCTCCTGGACTAGCAGATAGAGTGAGGCAAAAACAAAAACAGGAAAGCCTGTGTTGTGGGAAAGGAGGGAGAGAGACTTCCGGACTCACCAGGCAGTGGCCTCCATTGCGACAGGGCTGGCTGTCACACTCCCTGACCTCCAAGTCACAGTTAACCCCGTTGAAGCCAGGCATGCAGGTGCAGGTGTAACTGCCCTGGCCTGTGTTCATGCACGTGGCCCCGTTGGCACAGGGTTTGTGATGGGTGCAGTAGTTCAGATCTGCAAAAAACCAAACAAATGGATGAAAACGTTTGTAATGGTACCAACAACAAAAAAAAAAAGGCACCACATTTGAAGCAGCACTCTTTTATTTACTGAGTACAAAGAAGTAGTCACACACCTTGGTCACAAAAGATGCCTCCCCAGCCCTCCTTGCAGTTGCACCGCCAAGGCTCTTTACAGGTACCATGTTTACAGGATGGATGGAGTTTACACACATCACAAAAGAGTCCCTGCCAGCCCTCTCGGCATCTGTGCACACATAAAACAGGACAACATGAAGGTTGGCTCACACACAAATGAACACTCATGTTCTGCCCTGGTAGGCCTACTCATTGCCTCTTTAGCACACTCATGGCGAATACCTAATGAAAAAAAGACTTTATTTGCACACTGTAATCTATTGATCCTCTATGTCATTATCATAGAGATAATCCTAGAGATTATTTAAAACTGAAAAGACAAATAAATGCATTTTAAAATAAAATACAATGTTACCCTTTTGTTACATAATTAGGCACGGATAGATTATTCAACGGTTTATTATTTCTGCATTCATTGTAAATGTTTATTATTGTCTTTTATTGTCGTAAAAGTTTATTATTGTCTTTTATGAATATCCATAAGTGAATACTCACTTGCACTCTCCAGGTAATGTGCAGTTTCCATTCCTTTCGTTGCACCCCTCGAGACAGATTGCTGAAATAAAACAAGCACATTTAGGTTTATAATTTAGCAATTACAACAAGCTCCTAATAAAGACTTTTAAATGGTTTTGGTTTTTTTTGTCGCACACTAAAACTTGTTCCCTGAACGTGTCACTGATAAACACGCCTGCTCTGTGCTGTATGTGTGGTTTTATGGTGTTAAACGGCTGGTTGGTGCGGAGCAGATGCTTGTTCTCTAAGAAGCAGGACAGCTGTCCCATTGTTACCGGCGGGCAGTTCGAGCCCCGCGTGCAGCTGCTGCCCCGCGCCGCTCTTTAACAATAGAGCCCGCAATTTAGCGGCGCGTGGCGGCCGATAATGCCGCGATTAACCCCGGCGCGCGCGCTGCTGGGCGACCACCGCCCCTGGATTAAACCGCACGCGCCGGAGAGAGAGAGAGCGTGCTCTGTGTCGTCACATGTCACCCTAACAGCTCCTCTCTAACAAACAAAACACACCTGTGATGACGTAACAGGTCATTAAGACTGTGACGGCTCTACACGTCATTCAGGCCTATTGAAATGTACAATAGGCACATATGACTTTGCATGGTTGTTCAGTAGACCTGCGTCTTAATTGTACTCCCTTATGGAGCAATGACGCCTAAAATCTGCGACCTGTGACCTTTTCTCACAAACAAAGGAAAGGAAGTGTCCATATGGTGTCTTTACTCTTGCTTACGTTCTTGGCAGTATGCTCCCTTCCATCCCGGCAGACAGGCTATTTGCCCGTCAGGCTTGCAGGTGTAGTGGCCAAAATGGTCGTCTCTCGGAGCGCATATTTTGGAACAAGTGTCCCCGTAGTAATGTTCATTGCAGATGAACCGGTATGAGTACCTTAGCTCCGTCTGATTCCTCCTCGGCACTTCCTGGGACCACTCATGCCCTATTCCCAACTGTCTTTGGATGTCAAAAGAACTAATCAAGAATTCAGGGTTGGTGGTATCTGTGAGGGAACAGAACATCAGATTAATAATGATTCATTTAAAGCAGAAACAGTTGTTATTCCTTTAGTGATTTATGTAACATAAACACAATCTGCACACAGACATGTCCTCTTCCTCTACCATTATGAGGGACCTAACAAAAAAGGTGTAAAATCCAGGAAAAAGGCTGTCATGGGATTTTTTTTTTTGGCAAGGCTTCATATTCTCCCTCAAGCCTGTACACTTTCCCATGCATGCCAAAAATAAAACAAGGGAAGTGCAATTGTGTTGGAGAGATTTGATTGTGAAGAATTGTCGTGTGACTCTTAGGGTATCCTAGCACACACGCATCCGTGACGTGGAATATGCCAGATGCCTTTGCCAGAACGTTTAGTGAGGGTTATTGATGCAATGTGGAATAGTTTAGTCAGTTAAGCTACACAAGGAATGTCTCCCTCTGGTGGTGGAAGCAGTGCACGTTTCCTCACCTCCAGGTCGGTCCGCTGCAGGAGAATACCAGGCTTCAATAACTAACGAGAAAGCACCCTGTGGAAATAATGAGGAAATAAACGTTACCAAAAAAGACAAATTTACAAATATACAAAAAAATAATGGGTATTGTATTTCACTTTGTTTCTATGAAATACTGATGTAAGGGTTCAAACATTATAAAATGGTATTTTTTCACTTTAATTTTCCACAAAGATTCAAAACTGAAAATATTTATTATTATTATTATTTATATATATATATATATATGTTGTAGTTTTTGTTAATGGCAGTTTTTTTTTCCCTTTTATTTAATTAATTACTTATTAATTAAATTATAATTTTGAATTTAGTTTGTGCAAATGTGATTGGTTTCAGCACATTAGAGTGTTGATAGCCATTAGGACAAACGGCAGGTGCTCTTACCGGCCAGGTGAAGTTCAGCGGCAGACGCAGCCTCGCGTTCTGCTGGATGCTGAAGGAGTCTGTGCCCAGAACAGGTGTGGTGACTTTGCCAAATAAACAGTCTCCAGGAGACACCACCGTCTGGAAGTTCTTCAAACAAACCCTGAAATAAGTCCTGCAGCCAGTCGTGCTGCAACTAAGTCCATTTGCCAGCAAACCTTTAGTATTCTGAAAGTGATGGAGATCTATCTCGAACACACCTGATCCCAGAACCTAAAAGGATATAAAAAGTGAGCACAACAGAATAATGCAACGCTTGTTTCTAAAAAATAATCATTTCCCAATATGAAAAGATAAAGGAAAACAGGCTACCTGAGTAAATGAAGTTACAACAATTGCGAGGACAAGGGTGAACCAAACGGCCATTCTTTAGAATTTGATGTGCGTATCCTTAAAAAATCAGTTTGTCCTCCAACAAAACGCTCCTATTCCAAGTGGTGATGGCGAAAACGCAGTGAAGACAAATAAAGTAAGCAGAATAAATATAATCCTTCTTGCACAGCCTGTAGGAAGAGATCCAGCTCCACAATCCGTATCCAGAAGAAGAAGTTTAAAAAAAAAAACGAGTTATCCAGTGCTAGAGGTTAGACACATATCAGTAACGTCAATATCCACAAGTGAGTCTGTCTGCGGTCTTTATGTTGCCCATCCATCGTGCCGGTCAGACGTGCTTTGAGTTTGCTGTGCTGATGCGAGACTTGTGTTGCCGACAGTGATGCGAGCATGTGTCGGAGCATCAGCGCATAGTGACTCCCAGTGAGGGCTGTTTGACGTCCCTCCCAGCTTATATACCGCAGTGTGGTGCCATTACTGCCTCCGTCAGTCAATAAACACCGCCCCCTGTCCTCTCCACTCTTCTTTTTTGCTTAGAAGATCTCCATCGTTCATTGTCATTTTGGAGATGCTCTTTCGCCTCAACTGGTTCAGAAAGAAAAAAAAAAAAGTAAATACAGTATATTGCAAAAAAAAACATAATGTAAAATAAATATAAGGTAACTTAAAACCTAGAATAGGGCAACAAGGTCAACAAATTCACATTTGGCTACCAATAGCATGGGCTCAATAGAAGACTAAACTGTAGGAAAAACAAAAATAAATTCTTGAGGTATCACAGATTATTTGTGCGTATTTACGCGCACGGACGCAATGGACTCTTATTGCAAACACATTGTCTCACTCATAAATCAGATGAGGAACCCGCGTTTAAAAAAACAATCTGGCGCATAAATGAGCTAAGATGGTCCGTCCAATACCTAGTGTATATATTTTAAACTAATATGAATGTTTCTTTCGGACATATTTACAGATCTGCCACACATGCCCCAAACAGACTTCATTATTATGTTTTTTTAAATAATTGGATAGTTTTAGTAATTTAGAAAGCTTCTTTGAGGACACACATACACACACACAAACTGTGTTGCATATAGAAGGAAAGGAAGAGAGAACATCTATTTTACTTTGCTTATTATGCTTAATAAAAAAGACCATAACAAGTGCAAGCACCCAGCTGTTCAGGCACTTTGTTTAGCATCAAAACTAATAATGCCCTCAATTCAAAGCACATTTGTATAAATTGAAGCTGAGATTGTATCCTACATGTAGGGTAACACTGTTTATTGATCTAACGAACACGAGAGCCATTTGAAAAAAAACTTCTTCTCCTTTCATCTGTATGTATAATTGTTCCAAGAGGGAAATGAAAATGAACTCAAAACAGTATATAGAGGCTGCTAAGCAAATAAATCCAAATGCCATATACATTTTTATCACATGAAACTCATGCTGGGCACAGGCATTGTTACCTTTATCACCCCTGCAACAGCTCAACTTGTCTGGGAGGATTTACAGTGAGGGAACAGGATTCAGGACCTGTTCCCTGGCCATGAAGGTGTCTGGCTGAACAGCGCTCCTGCCGAGATGACTTCATCTCAAACCCCCCACCTTTGACTTATAGGTTTGAAGTTCCACTTTAGGGGCAGAGACAATGGACTATTGAGTGTGGAGCAGTGTGAGTAAGAGGCCCGGACATCTCAAAGCTCTGCTGTATTGAAGCATTTGGCGTTCCCACCATTGATTGAATCACACACAGATCCTGTGGACGACCAGTGCAGCCCTGTTCAGTGGTTTAATCCTGTACTGCTGTTCTGTGTTAAGCAAAAGATGGACTTCAATGCACTTATATATGAGAGATCTCACTAGTTTATATGACTGCACTGGACTCTGGAGCCCCATCAATCTCTTTTGTAGAGACAAGTGTATAGTGCAAGGGTGCTCCTGTCCTCCCTTCATACACATCAAAACATCCATTTGTTTTAATATTTGATGGACCATGGTTAAGGTATCCTAACTGTAGCTCAGGTTACAATTCCTTGTAAAGCTTTGGACTGTGCTGAACAAGCAGTGATGCTCGGATTGGATCTTCTTGGTGCAGCATGAAGGAAAACACTGGCTTGAAGCACCTTTCCGGGAATGTACACATCAGGCTTTATCAACATTTAAATATACATTTTCAGATTTGATCTATCTTTTTATTTTAATTGTATTTGCTCTTGGCCAATTCAAACAATAACATAAAAAGCTCTTTTCTGCCGTGTTGCTCTATACAGCCTTGGAAACAGACATCGGCCCACCAGAGTTTATCTCAGCTTTGTATAGGACATCATTTTTCTTTCTGACAGTGTTTTATAAAGCTGATCGTTAGATAGCTTTACAGCTGGCATCCAAACCCCAAAAATAACATTTTGATTGGGAAATGAAGAGGTATGAAAGTGCATTTGGACTTGTTCAGCAAGTTGCTATTAAGAAGAAGGTTCCTGATGCAGTTGTTTGATTCTTTGGCAGACTAATGTTTGTTCCAAGGAAAGCTCCCCTTTTCAGCAGTGTTTATAAATTATAGATATAAACAAGATGTTTGAACTCTCATTAATAAAAATATTACTAATTTAATCCATTCAGGGTTATGCTTGGCTCTTTTCAATCTGGGACTGGGCTTTTTCCAAATGTAAGCGATTAATTAAAACATCAGTTTACTGTTGATACTTATTTATATCATATTTACTGTTAATTTGTACTGGACAGAGTGTGACAAAAACAGTAAACCTGATGACACGAGTGAAAAGTCAACTGACATTCTCTCATAGGTGAAAACATTGTTTTATGTTATTAAATGTCACAACTGTGCTGCTCCTTAGATGCAGTCAAACTGGGCAGAACTTGTTCTTATTTTTATCTGCCCTCCTCATGGCCTGATTTGGATGGTGTCTGGCCACTGATCCTATAGCATCAACAATCTGGGCGAGTGCAATGGGAAATTAGCTACAGTGCTAACAGATGGCCCCTTTTAGTCCAGAAATCTGCCCTGTTTAATGCAGAGCAGTTTAACACTTCTTTACAGGGCATTTGATCTCTACGCCCCAATCTGTCCAGCCAATCAATGGGGCTTTTGATGTGCACTGCCAATGGATCTGAGGCATCTGAGCATGTCGCCCTGGGAGGAGAAATCACCTGCTGCCGCAATTAGAAAGGCAAGGGGTGGTGTTCTTCCCTCACAGCACCGTGCTGCCCTGTGTTAACTTAATACTGCCTTCAGATACACAAACGCTGTTTCTCCATAGCTTTTTTTTGGGGGGGGGATTATTTGTTACAGACAAATTGTTGAAATGTGTGTGTGGAAGTTCAGGGTGTAAAGAGAATTTCTAGAAAACTTGACATGCTTTAGCCAATGATTAAATATAGAATTTAATGTTGCTGTCAAGGAGAAAACATTTTGACAATATGAGGCATATTTATCAAATTTGTCACTGTTGGACCTCAAAGTGATTTCTCACATTGCCGTCTGTTTGCACTCAGTTTAAACCTTCAAACCTTCAGCTGACATCAGACACCCTGACATTAAGGTAGCCTTCTAAGAAGAGTCCTGGTCTATTGTGGAACTTTCCAGCCACCCTCTTGCTATTCTGTTGACAAAACACAGCCATGTCGGCACTCTTCTACCCTTACAATGCAACCAACAACACACTTTGGTCACTGACACCAGGTCACGATGCACGTAGGCGTCACTTCACCTGAGTAAAGAGACTGAGGAGAGTGGGCGGTAGGATCAGGTTATCATTTATGCCTGCGACATATTTTATAGCTCAACACAAGTTTTCAGGCCCGGGTGATCTGAGGCCATGTGTGTAACAGCTGTCTGTGTGCCAGTGTGCCAACAGACAGCAGCACATACCTCGCTCAAACCAGGCAGAGGCTGCGAATACCCCAACCACCCCTTCAATACTTGATATTGATCCTAACAGACCAGCTCCACCTTTGACACATGGACATCAGCAGGGGCCGTAGGCATGCCCACATCTGTCATTCTAGCAGAATGATGTCATGTCCTGCTGTCATGTCCTTCTACATTTTATAAGATTCACTTACATTTTACACTGTTTTTCTGTTATTCTCCCCCTGTTGCTGCAGTTTGTGTTGCACTTAGAAAATAAAAACGTGAAGGACACTCCCAGGCATGAAAGCCAAACATGTTTTTGTGCCCGAGCAAGCTCTTGAGTGATTACCAGGCTATTTGTGTGTGTGGAAGAAGCTACTGTAGCCTTGAGGAAATCCTCCCTCGCCAGAGTCAAAGCATCTTTGCTTCACACAAGACAAAACCTCACAGCAGGAAAAGGAAAGAGATAAATGGCGGAGATGGAAGAGCGTGCTGGTGTGAAGAGGGCTGTTAAAACCCACACCGGTTAGCCTATCAGGAAGACCAGCCTGAGACTATGAACCCCTCAAGCCACAATAACCCGCAATTCACACACTAATCTACCCGTTAGCGTTTGGTGTGAACAGGTGCAATCCCTTTATGTGCAGCAAAGTGGGATCTCTGTGCCCTCAAGTGGTTTTGCCAGCACAGATGCACCACAGGAGAGTTTGAAATAGCTCCTTTTAATTGTCTTTTATATGAAGTTTCCTGGCTTTGTGAATCAGGGGATATTTTCATCAAAGTAATAGCCAATACTAATCTTCAAAGTTGCAAAGATTTTGGCCTAAGTGTTACCACAGGGGAAATTCAACATAATCACTGAACAACATCAACATGATAAGAGTAATTTCACCTTAGCCATGCTGTTAGATGCTGTGATTTGGTGTGATAAGAGCCTGTGATTCTGGTTTAATTATCCAGAGACTTATTAATCTCTTATCTGCTTTTCCCCCCCTCCACTTCCTAACCATGGGCCCATGACCTGTACAGCACACTACACTATATTATTGTTTATTTATGGAGACGGATCTAGAGGTATTTTCGGAGGTTCTGTTGTTATTTCCTTTGACGATTTGAAATTCCTATTTGTCCCTTTTCCATTTGGTCTATGCCCGAGCAGCTTCCTTGCTTCTTGGGAAGCAGATATTCTTGGGACTTTGCTCTGCTGCCGTTGTGTGTGGGACTGTTATGTTTTAGAGTAATGCATGAGGATGTGTGTATATTAAGGTGAGAGGGCTCTCACGTAACCAATTTTCCTTGCCCTACCAAGAGTCATCTGCGTGAAATGTGACCTTTTGTTTGTATTCCATTTAGCCAGCTGAACTGCAGATGACATCGTAACTGCTCACTGTGTACATACACACAAACTCATCTCCACTCTACAGGACAAACAGCAGATGCAAATCCTTATTGTGTAGATGGATTGTTACCCAAGTCAACCTGAGGCCTGGTCATGATATTAACAGCAGTGTAGCGCACATATGGAAGATGTTTACGATTCCACGGTTAGTTTGTGTTCCTGCAGCCAATGAGCGAGTGAATGGGATTCATGCCATGTTTAACATCACTTAGAACTCTCTCCATGCTTAGCCACCCTCGTACTGAGACAACAGGGACTGCTGACTGGATGGGGTTTGATTAATTCTCTCAGTGGGTGCCCGGTGGTGAGGAGTCTGCTGCAGCCTGTTTGTCTAGTAAAGGCTCATTGAGGTTGGATTTTAGATGAGACTGTGTTGAAGGGCTGCGTGTTTGTAGTGATGAATATGTTCTCACAGAGTCTAACCAGCGAACTGAAACGCTGATGCATTCGGCCTGAAGTTGGCCCTGTTGCCCAGGAGGAGCTCCCTTGCTGCCAGGCCTAATAGCCGTGGAGTGTTGTTCCAACTTGACCCTGCAAGTCCCAAGTTGCCCCAGTTGTTACCCCGCTGACTTGGCTCTCATGGTCAATTTTCATGTCTCTGTCCAATGTTTGACATCTCTCAAGAACTCTGTGCTCTCAAGATCACACTAACAGGATGGATGTCATACTTTTAATATTCACTCCTTTCAAAAAAATGCATCCCACTGCGCAATGCTCACATTTCTTCCTTATGAGGAAAAAAGTGTGGAAAATGAATGTGTAAGAGGAGTGATCCCTCATGGCGTGGTGACACAGCGATGCTCGTTATGCCGCTCCTCGATGCACACATATGGATTTTTGATGTTTTCTTTGGAGCACTTCTAATGGATTTAGATGAATTGTTAACCGCCCCATGCATATTAATCTTTCTGTTCAGAGTTTATGTTCTCATACACTACGTGATGATTTATTAGCCGGGGTGATGAATGACACTGATAGTACAAGTGCAGACCCAGCACATTTTAACGGGGGCTATGTTGTTTGTTTTGCAGCCCTACGCTGTTGAAACAGAGCAAAAAATCAGCTAAGTGCAATACTGTGATATCAACCAGATTACATAGAGTTATGTAGTTTGTAGTAGTTGTGTGTGTTTTCAAGTCTATGGAAGCACCCAATACCGTCATGTCAAAGTTATGTTTTGCCATAAAGGAAATGACAATGTATCTCAGCAGTGCTACTCCGGAGATGATAAGAATATTTAAATCAATAATGCAATTAAAGGTTGTCTACCTATCAACCAAACTGCAACCGCTAGTCTCGACAAAGTTCGCAGCCAGCAGGAATAGTATCCACAGGCTAACAGGCTAACAAGCACTCAGTCTATTGAGTACTAGTGTACTAGAGTACTATGGAGTAGTGCTGTGGTACATTCAGCTGACATGTCACACAATACTAAGCACTGAGCCTCTGTGTGGTCAGACCCTGCCTTGACGCTACATGGTCAGGTCTGCTAATGTGTCATGTAATTTAAGGAGGAGACAGTAGGAAAATGTTCGTGAGACTACGGTAGTGATCATAAACGTATTTTGTAGGGTTACATTGAAAAGCTAAAGCTAGAATGTAATTTGAGATTCTGTGATGGACCATAAGTGGTTAATGATTTCTTTGCCTTCTTCGTTGAACTTTACTTTCCCTGGTTGTGGTAGTGACAAGTGACTGGTCACTTTCTGTCACTCGCTCCCCTAACAGCCGTTACCCTCCACCCTCCACCTCCCGCCCTCTCACCCTCGCCCCATCCTCAGCCTTACCCTGAGCCTGGGAGCGGAATTCTGGGAACATTTTTCCATGTGAAATGCCGAGGTCCAGTCGAGGGGTGTGACGCCAGTGCATTGTTCCAGCAGCAAAAAAAGGAACCGCTTGTGATGAGGCCAATTCCTGTTGGTCCCAAAAAAACAGGCACTTTCTCACACCGACTTCCTTCCTCATTGGACAGCACAAAACAATCCCAGACCAACCAGCAAAGCTGAAAAGAAAAGAAAGAGAAGGAAAGAGAGCAGTAGGAGAGGTGAGCTTGTATTTGAAGAGATATTCTCAGTAGGTCAGGATTTGTATCTGGAGCTGGAAACACAGATTGTCTCTGCAGTTTGCAGTTTTCACCTGACTGCCCCTTTTAAAAGGTGAAAGGCCTTTATCTGCAGACACAGACCCCTGCAAAACACGTTTACCCATATGCACTGTATGTTATCCTAGTGACAGCAAGCTGCTCTTATCTTTACTGCCTGAATGATTGTCATCACTATAGTGAATCTCAAAGCACTCTGCTTTTTACTGTCCCTGAGTGTTTGCCTTTAGCTCTGGTGTGAAGACGACAGGCAGTGATTGTGGGTTGGTCCTAAACCTTGCCGTCATGTTATGAATTATACTCAACTGATTGAGAGAGCAGGACTCAGGAAGCACCTGCCTGTGCGGAGGGCCGAGCATTTATCTGACCCTGCTCACATCAGGTGGTTTCCTTGTTTACGTTATCTCCCCGCGGCTCCCTGTCGCCCGGCCACTATTGGCTACCCTGGGCCACTCCCTTTTCCACCACATTCATTGATCTTAAGAGGGCTTGCCACTTCCCTGTTTCTCCTTTCCCACCAGAATGATTGTGTAGAGTAGAAACGTTACCTGGAGCTCACTGACAAACAGAGGGATCGGTTTAAAAAGCTAAAAGCTCAAAGCTCTGCTTGACCTCTCACTTCTGTCCTCACAACACAAACATGGCAGCCTTGAAGACTGTCTTCCTTTTCCTCCTCATGCCTATACTTAGGCTCAGAGAAAACAAGTAAACTCATCAATTAGCCTGACTGATAACCTTGATCCCGCTGTCCTCCGTGTCACCTGTATTGCTCAACCCTAACCCAGCTGGCAAGATTTACACACTGATCCGCCTGGGGGGGTAATGGTTTTTAAATGTTTTCATGCACCGGTTGCTGGAGGTTGATTATTCCAGGAATCCTGTTGAGACAGTGCTTTTCCTCTCCACACAGCGGCATTTTAATAGTAAAGTTGTTGAGTTGTATTGCTGCTGAACGTTTCCTTTTTTTCCCCCGTTGATATAATTACAGTTAAATTGCTGCTTGGCATTTGTGGAAACGACTGCAGGTGGGCCAGGCACAGGTGCTGTCTGTAATTATAGTGCACGAGAGATCCAAAAATGATTATCTAAGCTAAATACATGTAATCAACCTCTGCAGATGCGCATCTAAACTGTTTTTATTAAATGTTTATTCTCACCAGGAGGCACGGCTGAGCATTGTGTGTGTGAGACAGAGACAGACATGCACCCGAACGGCAGTGGCTCTCTGCTTGGTTGTTAGGGGCGTAACTTAGCTGTCCCATCATGTTGGTGGAGATCTATCTGTCCTGGCATGGCTTTAGCTGGTCAGACGTCACAGACTCTGATGGTCAGCCAAGTGACTCGTTAAAGCAAGGACAATATCCAGAAATTAATTTCTCAATCAGCTAGGTTATGATTCAGTAAAGCGGTATCTAGACTGTACATCCTTTTCACTGTTTAGGGTTAAGGACGTGTGCATTATTATGGTCAGTCTAAAGCGAGACCCTCTCGATGGACATTTTCTTCCACACTCAGTCCACCCTCCAACTCTCTGCATGGCCTTTCAGTGGCCCTGCTTTCCTTACTATCTTGTTATCTCAGCAAGTGTTTCCTGCGAGCACCTCGCTCTTCTCTGGGACATGTGGTAGAGCTTGCGGCGTGTTACGTCCACGGGGTATTGTTCTCCTGCAGTTTGACCATCGTAAATTAGCTGGAAACGATTTGTCAGACATGAGAAGGGGGGGAGCCAGGAAAGGGAAAGAAACAACAACAAAATCAGGGCCCTGATGTGGCCCCAGCACTGAACCGTACACTGAACAGATATGTTAATGGTCTCTGTAATTGCTGCAATTCAGGCTATTAAAAAATTGTTTTTATCTACAACGTTTAACTATCGGCCAACTGGAAGAATTTTTCTAATTTGAAGCTTTACTCAGAATGCTTGACGCCATGCCAATGCCATGGCATTTCCATATTTATCACTTTATGTGACAAGATGATCTACAGTGAGAGGTTGTGATATATGGATATGGCCTACCACAAAGGAAATGGTACATTTAAGAAATGTAAACTTTTGACAACCACTTCCATGTTGATTGAATAAAATGTGTGTTTATTTGAAGTTGCTGGAGGAACCTCCCCTGTTTATTCCGCAGCCTGAGTCCTACTGAGCATCAACATGACCCTCTTTAATGAGGGAATTCCTGAACATCAGAGGATGTCTCACGCACATCCTGGCCCTTAATCAGCCCTTTTGCTCTCACCTATATCATCAAGGTCCTGCTGCAGTGACCTATTCCAGGGAGAGTCGACACATCCTTCTACTCCCTAGGAGCACATGGCCTGTCCATACAGGGAGCCAAAGGCTGGCATAGAGTCTAATCCTTTTACGAAAATGACCACAGTAACGTCAAACCACCCCCAGTTTAAGTGCAGCAGGGAATTTTTTAACTGCAAACTATGCATTTCTGGCGTCACTGTGATGTCACATTCTACCCTGTACCATCCCCTCTGGGAGTCCTACTTTCACAACCAATTTTCCCATGGATAGGAATGACCGCCGGGGATGCCGAGATTGACAGTGAGCAGAGAGGGACCCAGGATTAAAGGTCTCTGAAGAGTCACGCTTGTCAGAGGATTACAAAATAAAAACATGCTGGAAAGTAGGACCGCAACATCAGCATGCCCTTAGCTGTGAGATGGGAACCACCCCCCACCCGAAACTATATGCCTGTAGTCATTCCCCCTGGACAGCCAGGGCAGGTCACACATGAGGTCCTGTTCGCAGCTGGGTCGCTCCCCGCTACCTCATGCCAGGCTGAACTATGCTGGGAACCAGCTAACTTAAGCACACAACCTTGAGTTCAGCCCCTGATACACACAGAACCTCACACGCCTTTTGATATAAGGCCAAAAAAGTAACAGTTTTACAAAATTACTTTGATAGCCAAACGTTGCAAGGCAAGGGAAAAGGGGACCATGGCAGTCATGAGGACCGTGAAAAATGACTATGATTCCGTACAAAACAACTTCCCCCGCTGTAAAATAACAGTATTCCTGCAAGTGTAGAGGAAATAAGCAGGAAGTGCCTCCCTTATAAGAGAGTGGATTGTTCTCTAGCTTTGATTGTTTATGCAAAGCCAAGCATGTTTGCTTGAATTATGTCACAATGTATCAGTGCTTCCATTTTTGTACAGGAACAAATACTGCATGCCTCATTTGGAATGAGTGTGCATTTGTTTAGCTATGCATCTCTTGATTTCCTTATGCCCAAAAATGAACCCTTCAGGGCTTGAAAATCACTACAAATCAAAGCTCATCAACAGATAAATACTGTATTCTGGATCCAGTACTTCTTGGCTCTTTTCTAATCTACTTTGGCTTTCACTTGTATTTTTATTTGTCTAGCAGTCACCATATAACCTTGATGTCCTCAGTTTGAGTCTTTCTCCCATGATGCCTGTCACTCTCTACTGTCAATTAAAAGCAAATAAAATGCCATAAAAATAACCTTGTTGGACTCGGTCTGGAATGTGGCTAAATCCCCATGTTTCATCTCCATACTATATGAAGATAGTCGAGACAAACCCTTATCTGAAGCAAGGACAGTATACAAATTGTCATATCTCAACCAGCTCAGTGAATCATGACTCAGTAAAACATTGTTGTCTACATTCATAGAAAATAAACTTAACTTACCGTTAAAGACAGAATGTCCCTTGTAAGTCTTGATGGCAGGCGATGGTCACTCTCTGCTCCATCCAGCCATTTCAATTTTGTCCCATCATCAATCTTCTTAAAAAACTGTTACCATGGCACCAAGTATTCTGCAGGGGAAGATGGCAGGATGAGAACATTAGAGCTGGTGAGGATTTGTGTGATGCAGGACAAACACTTGTAACCCGCAAAACATTTGTTGTTTTTCTTTTACTCTTTTGCTGCAGGTGGATCTGTTTGAGAAACAAACAAATTCAAATGGATCCGGACTGCTAGTTTCCTAAGTGTGTGAGGTGGATGTTTTGTAAGCTTTAGATCTGGACAGATATCACGAGCACTGCAGGTGCAAAATCTCGATAAAGTACATATTGCAAATTTGATAAATATCGAGCTTGGCCATTGTGAAATGTTGGTGCCTTTTCTACATTTCATCACCTGGTTGTTCACAGATTTTAAAAAAATAGGAAAGTATTTTGGTAAAAACGCCCAAAAGAGTTGAATGAGAATGATACTGTTCACGTGTCTGTACAGTATGCTAAATATGAAGCTAACACTAGCTAGCAGCCTGCCACAATGGGACACGGCTAAATCTTCTAATAAAAAATAAAGCATATTTCCCCAAAACTTTTTCTTTATTATTTTTCTTGCTTTATAGGCTCTGAGTTAAACAGTCTAAATGGAAGGACTATCAATATAGCAATTGGGGCATTATATTCCCAAAGCAAAGACAGTGGTCATGAGAAAAACAGATAAGCATCGGGGCCACATTCAGGCTGGTTCCTGTTTGTCCTGTGGGAGAGAGTGACTCCTTATTCTATGCTGCTGCTGGAAAACCTATCAGGGCACAAAAGAGAATGGGACCCTCTGTAGACAGCGTGGCTCCTCCTCAGACAATAAGTCGTGGGACAATGTGGGACTCCGGCTGGACGAGCTGGCCTGCTGAGTATGCTGAATTGAAGTTAAAATGATATCGTGTTAAGAACATGCCTTTTAGAAGTGATTAATTGAATACATTTAGACATACATCTATCTCTACGGTATAAACCTGAGAAAAGGGAAGTATGAATACAATGATGTCACAACGCTATAAAAACCCCGCTGACATGAAACTTACTGAAAACTCAGGACCCCTGCTGTGGTTCTCCCTGTTACACAATGAAATTTGGACATTGTGTCATTTCCCTTCCTTCTCTACACCCATTTCCCCCCAGTATGGGTGTCATCCCCCGGTGTAACTCATAGAATTGCGGGGGTATGTCACTGTCAGACATCACAATGCTCATTGTTCTAATGGCTGCCTCTGGTTGACAACCTGAGAATAATGCATGAAAGACTCATGTACGACTGATACTCTGAGTAGTGAAATATGTTCATTTATACGAAATGCAGTAAATGTGTGCTCAGTGTGTGTGTGTGTGTGTGTGTGTGTGTGTGTGTGTGTGTGTGTGTGTGTGTGTGTGTGTGTGTGTGTCTGTGCAGGATGAGGCAGTGAAGAACTTTCTTATATGAATCATATCACTGTGACCCTCTCCGGGTTTCCCACAGTCCTGCGTCTCTCTGACGGAGCTACCTGTGCCCCCCCCCCGCCACTTCCCCCCCTTCCCTTCCCTCTTCAGATTAAAGTAAAACCTGGAAACCATTTTGTTTCTCTTTTTCCTCTGGAGCCCTCATTATGACGGGAAAGTGCTCTGGCCCTGCCTGCTGCCACGAGAGCAAACGCACAGGCTTGATGGGAAACTGTGAGCCTCTGCAAAAATGTCTCCTTTTAGGGCTCTGTGAGCTCTGTTACACCCACACTCTGCAACCATAAATTTCAATAGATGAAATAGCATGTGGCTCTTATCTTTATTTACACAATATAAAGTATTTATTCTACGTACGAGAGAATGAAAAAAGTGGCCTCCGGAGTCTAAAAAGCCCTAACTTCTCATGGAGGTAGTCAACTCGAACTAGTTCTATGAATTAATAAAAATAAAAAAAATCAGCGTGATTCTAAATGTTGCCCCATGATAATGCATCCAACATCAGAGATGACTGTTTTTACACATGAAACTGATACAGTTCAAGCATTTGAAGTCATTAAAGTGAGTCAAATAAATGTTTTAGAATATAATTCTGTGTAAAATGTTATTTTGCCTTGTTGTCATGCAAAGTGATTGTCTCCCCTTAGTCTATACTTAATATCCAAAAAGCTCATTTATGTTTCCCCTGTTGCTTTTTAAATGTTGCGTTTATGTGTTGCACCCACTCTGCAAGGACAATCACCACCATCCAGTTTGATTATGCCTAGGCATTGATCCAGCAATCACTGCGACCTTGTTGTTGATGAGAGTGCATACTGCTTATTCAAGGATATAACCCACTCTGTAATCAACCGATGGTTAATCATCAAAATCAAGCTCATTTTAGAGAGCAATTACAATAGAAAAATGGAATTCAGCACAGTGAAAACAAAATAAAGAGATTTGCAATAAAATGGTGGCTCATTAAAAAGCACGGCTTTTAATTGAGTGTAAAAATAATTTCTGATGTGCTTGAAAGACAGAAAGGGATCCAGCTGTGGGGCAAATGGGTAGAATGAGAGGAACACCCACACACCATTTCCTCCATAAATCACCAAGACATCCACCAGACAAACATGGCGGCCACAAAGATCCTCGCCAGTAAGAATAGAGGGGTTCACGACCAGCGGGTTTTACAATTTGTGTTACCGGTATTGTGTCTAACAGGTTCTCAGGGTCAGCATGGGGCCAGACAGCAGATAAGGGCTGTAGCACACATGCCTGAACAAATAAACTATATACCCAGTCACCTAATGGTTTTACTATCCTGTGATGGATTAACATACAGTAGACTGCTCACTGTAGTGACGAGTTAGTTAACGAGTAGCTACATCTTCCTTCACACAGTATGCCATCTTACATTCTGTGATTCAAAGACAAACAATATTTGAATGGTGAATTAGAAAGTAGTGGACAATAACAACAATTGTATTGCATTATGTGGGACGTGAAATATTGGATCGTCTGGCTCGGATACTGATGGTTGCAATAATTAGCTGCCCCACTTCATCCTCATTATACCAGCAGCACCAAAATCTCTCTCTCTCTCTCTCTCTCTCTCTCTCTCTCTCTCTCTCTCTCTCTCTCTCTCTCTCTCTCTCTCTCTCTCTCTCTCTCTCTCTCTCTCTCTCTCTCTCTCTCTCTCTCTCTCTCTCTCTCTCTCTCTCTCTCTCTCTCTCTCTCTCTCTCTCTCTCTCTCTCTCTCTCTCTCTCTCTCTCTCTCATTAGGGCCGGGCTATTGTCCGTCAGCAGTTAGCAACCATTTTGCCTTCCCCATTACAACACAAAGAGAGGGGAGGTAAAACAGTTTACCCACAAATCTCCCTCCATGTGCCCACTGGTTCACTCCAGCTATTCAAGCAGAGAAGTAAAGACCATCTGCTCATTTTATACTCCGGTCTCCAAACACTCACTAATACACATTCACAGATTCTATTGCAGTCAGCCAGCAGATTATTTGACCAACCACCCACCTAAACTCCCTCCAAAACAAATCTCAAAGAAGGCCAAGGTTGCCATTGCTTTGAATGTGGAGAAGTTGGACCGAGGCATTACAGCCCCAGGAGTAGCCACTGGTTAAGAAGATGGGCAGCTGCTCTCCGGCCCTCCCAAAGCCCGACATGAAATGGCCAAAATATAAACATAAGTAACGAGCAAACATGCCACAGAGGCTAAAATGTGTTTTTGAACTGTATAGATTCTGTATAGAGTGTTTTGTTGCTGTGTGGACCTGATCAACCATGATCCACCCCACAATGCTCCTGTGATCCTGTCCCTCTCTCTAAGCCAGAGGTTAGGTTCAGGGTTTGTAGGAGTTTTCCATTAACTCTATAGTGGATGTCGTGCTTTTACACCTATTACTTTTTTGGGGCATTTTCACACTTTGGCCAGTTCGACGGCGTGCCATGTGGGGCCAAACAACCACACATTAATCCACGCTTTGTATGAATATTCAGATATAGCTGTCTGTGACACGGAGATAGCAGCTGGTGTGCTTGGGCCCCACAGATATCCCTGTGCCATGCCTGGACAGAAGATGCTGCATCTGGGCCAAGGCAGGCCCAGCCGGGCCCAGAATCTACCCAAATCCCACCAGTGACACCCTCTACACAAGGTTGTTTATGATTCAATAAACACCCTTTTGCAGTCAGCAGCAGACACATGATGACACTTTCAGTATGTCACTACAATGGTGAGGAAATAGCGGGGATAAATGGCTTATTATTTTAATATCTCAGGCATGACACTTTAGATTAAAATATTGTACATATTTTATGTTTAAAACATTTCAGTAATTTAAAAAGGCATCAAAAATGTCTCATCATCATCATCATCATCATCATCATATAAGGCTCCATGAATCCATGAAATGCTTACTGTTGACAAGGTGGTTTTATGTTCGTGCAGTAACAAGTATGTGTTAAAACAGATGGCATTGCTCTGTGTATCACATTTAATTTATCATTTAGGGCTTTTGTTGAGCACTCCTGACAAAGCGGTTTAAGTTAAATTGAATTTCACTTAAGTGAATCACACAGACACGGTCTAAACTTCAGGCAATGGGACAAAGCACAGCACAGTGAATGTGACACCTGACTATTTTGGAACGCTCCTTAAAAAAGCATAATGGTCACATTTTTCATCATGGCTAAATCTCATAACCGGTTCAGGATGACATTTACATTTTCCCTTGTGACATGATTGTAATTTGCCCTTTTTAATTACCCAACTTAATCTCATACTAATCCAATGATATTGCCATAACAAGTATGGTTGGAAGACAAAGCCTTCTATGGTAAAAGAGTTTGTGTTTGGTGGGCCTGACGTTACCGCCTCCACAACAGTCTGCTGGTTGGCCCTGACAACACACCACCACAGTGCCAGGCTGTCAGTGTGCCAGGCTCAGAGAGCAGCTGCCAGGGCAAACCAGCGGGCACTAATTCAGTCAGCCACAGGGAGCCCCCTCCATGCCTTCTTCTTCCAGACCCTCCCTGTGGCTGCAACTACCCCCTCATCTGTGCACACACACACACACACACACACACACACACACACACACACACACACACACACACACACACACACACACACACACACACACACACACACACACACACACACACACACACACACACACACACACACACACACACACACACACACACACACGGCTTTAATTATGACAAACTCGCCAAAAGCTAATCCCATCTCCCATCTTTTTTAATCAAAGACATTTGTAGCTGAGGGGGTTGCCAATATTCTAATAACCAGAGTTTTCTGATGAATAAACACCTTTTTTTCCTTTGACCAACAGTGGCCTTTCTCAATCAAGCAAAGCCTGAAAATCTCTCAAAGCCACCGATTCAAGAAAATCTGGAGGAGAGTTTTTGCTTGATGTTGTTGCAGAAGATTAATCATAGCTACATGGACATTTTTATAAGTAAAAAAAAAATAAGATATTAACGGCAACATTAATACCCTCATTCTTTCAAAAAACAACTGATGATGGTGGGTATGCATCATTAAGTTGCATGCTTGTTCTTGACACATGTCCATGTTCATTGCACATGTCGTTAAACATCCTGATCGTTTTGTAATATTCTCCCCTGAATGGCGGTGCAGTCACTGAGCCCCGGGGACGATGGCCAGTTACTCTGTGGTTGATTAAGTGACATCCAAAATGCTCAGAAGCATTCAGCTGCTCCTCTGATGCGATGACGACTTTCTGTGGTTAAATTCCTGCTGCGTCCTGAGACTCTCCCCTCTGAGCTAAGTTTGTGGTTGAAAGGACAAACCTTTTCTATACAAAGAGCAGGCAGAGTATTAGAGTATTCTGGTGGCTGAACAACTACCTGCAACAAGAAATTGCTTTGAATTCAGTATTGGAGCATGCAATCCAAACTTCTCTCTTCCTGCTTCCGAGTCATTTCTGGTCTTATTTTACACATTATATAACAAACAGGAGAAGGAATGGACTATCAACTCAAAATCTTTGAAATACTTCGGCTTCACTTTCGGCTCTCTTAAGACACATAGTTATTAAGCGGCTGTGGATCAGTGGAGAGCAGGGTCATCCTCCAATCAGAGGATCGGTGGTTCGATCCCTGGCTCTGGCAGTCCATGTCGATGTGTCCTTGGGCAAGACATTTAACCCCAAATTGCTCCCGCAGGCTGTTCCTGCGGTGTATGTATGTGTATGAATGTTAGTTAGTGTCCTGATGTGCAGGTGGCACCTTGCATGGTAGCTCCTGTCATCAGTGTATGAATGGCCGTGAATGGGTGAATGATTGGTAATGTAAAAGTGCTTTGAGTGGTCGGAAGACTAGAAAAGCGCTATTCAAGTACAGTCCATTTACCATTAACAAGACAAAAAAAATCGACCCTATTAGTGGCTCTACTTTGATCTTATGCTGTCAACAGCATGCTAACATGCTCACACTGACAACTTGGCTAACATGCTGATGTTAAGCAGGTAATATTTACCCTAATCACTTAACGTGTTAGCATGCTAACAATTGCTAATTAGCACTAAGCACAAAGTACAGCTGAGGCTGAAGGGAACGTCATGCAGTTTTGCTAGTGTCAAGTCACAACAACACAGTATTGGGTAAATTTAAATTTTGAGCCGATGATGGCGCTGGAGTTAAAGTAAGGGGTTGTGATTTACGCTAAGGGGAACATGAATGTCTGTCCAAAATGTCATGGCAATCCATCCAACAGTTGTTGAAATATTTCAGTCCAACATTGCCATCCATCTAGTCGAGCTGCTAGCGTGGCTAAAAAAAATGTTCAATAGTGTACTTATGCATGCACAGCACGACCAGCTGAAGACTGCATTCTTAAGGCCCGCTCTCGCTGCATCAAACACATTCTCCTCTGCACCCTCACCTGTCACTCATCCTCGATCTGAGCTGGCCCGTCCCAGCTGAAGGTCACAATAAGGCTGGTTCCTGTGGAGAGGCCCTTTAGGTCCCGATGCTCCACGCTGCCTGAGTAAACATGGCGCAGCAGTTCATAAAGATGCATATTGTGTGCCTCCATCTGTGTATGCATGTGTTTGAATAAATATGTGCATATTGAGGGGTCTCTTCCTGAGTTGGGTTTCCTGGCAGCGGGGATACATACATACCGTTAGTAAGGCCGGCTAAAATATTGATGCCGGGTTTTGTTCTCATTTTTGCCATACTTGAGAGGCCATCTGGATAGGTCAGCCTTTCTCACGTTAAATATTAATTCTCTCATTGAATATGACCAGGGGAGAGTAAAAAAGGGTCATTTTGTAATGTGAGAGAGAGAAAGAGGGAGAGGTGGTGGTTGGGGGTGGGGGTTGAGCAGGACTCAACAATAGGTTTTTCCTAACAGATGGAAGATTGGCTGCACGGATATAGTTCAGTGTCACAGTGGAACCTGATATCTGATTATATTCCTCCCGGCTCACGAACACAAAGGGATTACATGTGGTTACATGAATAATGAAATCGAGATTATTTTGTTGACACGCGTCTAATTTGTTGTGCCACAGTTGTGAATGGCTGAATACTGCCCATCAGTCTGTCTCTTTGTGCAGCATTACTCGGGTAAGACCGACATATCAAGTTCTTCCAACAAGCCAATCAAAGAGGTCACTTCTGGCCAAGTCTGCCACCTAAAGCAGCTATCCTATGAAATTAGGCAAATAATTAGCTAAGAAATGCCCACGTCGCAGGACTCAATCATGAGTATGAATTTAAAAAGCTCACAAACAATCTCATTATTGACAGTCCAGTGGTCAAACTGTGTGTTCAGCTTTCCACTGCTTACGGCATTAACAGAGAAATGCACCGTGATCTGAATGTGCACTTAGTGGGCAAACTCAGCGATGAATTTTAATGACTTGCTTAGGAGTGCAAACCAGCTAACAACATGACAACCCTAACAAGGTGCCATTTAAAGGTAGTGTTTTTTTGTAAATTATCTCTCCGCTCTTAATAATTAACAAAAGCCTATTAATTATGAACAAATCTGTAGCCTAACACTCATCAAGAGGAGGGAGGGTTGCCTAGGATATTTGACCCGTTCTGGATACCTTGTCGCTTTGGTGTTGTCGGTAACTGGAGCCCCTGCAGTATGATAGTAATGTGGTGGAAAGTAAATAAGGCGATAGAGTAGAGAGTAGGACACAATGCATTTGTTTTGGGTGCTGTCAGAAGGGTGCCACAAGCCTAGGAAATCAATAATGCAGTCTTGCACGTGTCTGGTTATTAAGCAAATAAAATTAAGCAAAATGTCTATACTTTTGTGTGTACAGGAAAACCTGTGCAATATTTAAAAGTGATAATCACTGTTTATGGGTGATCTATTCCCATTACACCTTGAGCAAACAGCAGGCCCTAAGGTTCCCACAGCTCAGTCAAAACAATAATTGGCCTTACACAGTTGAACCACCATTTTCGGATGCTAAATCAACACAGCTGGACATCCTAAAGTTTGTGTTTATGTCTGTGCACTACCTTTCCGACTTGAGTCTAAATATAGCTCGGCAGCATCCTGCTGTGATGCTGAAGGTGCAGTCATCTTTCCCCTCTGAAGGACACAACACTGTCTGAAGTTTGGGAGCAGGGGGAGTGGGGGGGAGGGAGGGAAGCGGTGACTACTGTGTGACAAGCTCCCTGTTCCTTCCTCCCAGGCCTGAGAAACAGGAAGTGCTGCACATAAGGCATTATTGTGACGGAGAGGAAATGCAAGGTCCTCTAAAATAAGAGCCCCAATCTGGTTGTCAATGACAGGAGTTTGTCCTCCACAGCCCCACAGAGACCTCCCCCCCACGCACGCACGCACACACACACACACACACACACACAAACACACTGAAACACGTAGCCTCCTCCACAACTTAACTGTTGAGTGACGCAGATATATAAAACAAGCTGTAACCATGCAAGACTTCTCTGGGTAATAAATCCTATAAATAAATACGGAGCAAGTCAATAGTTATGTTCACATAAAAAGACATGGGAAGGTAGGCAACTTATGAAAGATTTGAGTGCAGCAGCTCAAAGATAACAGAATCCGCTCTGAAATAATTTGCTAAACCTTTTGTTCCCTGCTGAACACACCCACATACAGATTGAGCAACAACAGCTTTTCAAAGGGTTAAAGGAGGCATATGGGTAGGATCCATCGTGCTTGTGTTTAGCAGAAGCTGAGGAGGAGCCGGTTGCTAAGAGAGATGCAAGGCTTTGTGCAGGGCTGCCTCCCAGTTAATTAAAATCCTACTTTATCTGTTTCACGCTTTCAATTAAGAAACTCTGGAAAAGGCCCAAGCCTCTGGATGTAGATAACCATAGCAATAAGATGTGATTGATATGGGGGGCCCCCCATTGGCGCTACAGCAATGCCCTGCTGTTGTGTCAATGCCTCATTTTGATCCCAGGCACCAACCTCTGATGATCCTGGCAAAAAAAGGTTGTGCAGTGCCTCTCTCAAAGCCTGCATGGCACCTCAACCCGCAAATTAGATGGATAAGATCTGCTTTTGTAGGACATGGCAGGTGTCGGCCACCTGTGAACATGCACATCTGAACTGCAGCACAGACTGAGGCTGCAGAGAGTCAGGATCACTGCTCAGCCTGTGCCAAGTCTAATGGTTTTCTTTGGTCATCTGTAATCAAGAGGAACGTCAGCTAACAATGTTTTTGCTCAATTAACAGCAGATCCATCAATGCCAGTCGCTGTTTTTCACAATCAATTAACTGCAACACAGAAGCCAAGCTGTACTGGAAATAAAACATGCTAGGCCCATTATAGTTTAATGGGCATGGGGAGCTGTTGTTGGTCGTGGTTGTTAGTTTTTTTAACAACCAAGGCTGAATTAAACTAAGACTAAATTGAGAATTATTTAGAGGCAAAACGCTTATAAAATACAACAAAAATAAAGGAACAGACAGGCACACGTTTTGTCACAAACAATGGAATTATATTTGAGTGAACTGGCATCCAACGTCCAAACAATCTTTTTCTCCTCTAAAGATTTTTCACCAACACCTGGTATTAAACAAACCTCTGCACAAAACAGAATATTTACTGCCATCTAGTGGAGACTTTCGGTAACAAACATTATAACCGCCATCATCTGGAATACTGTACTTAAATGGCTTTATAACACATCTTTTAATGTCTGAAAGACCTAAATGACTGTACGAGTGAAGATGAGATGGACTCATGTGTTGATGTAAAATGTTCCCCTGATGTTCCAAAAGTGTTTGGCAGGTCATTAGCACTGGGGGCAGGCTGGGGCGTCGCTTCTTGCACAGGTGCATGGCTGAGGCCCAAAGGAGCCGCCCCCATCCTACCAGGATTTATTACGTCCCCCATGCTCTCTCTGGGGATCTGATCTTGTGATATTTGGAGAAGGAAGCCTCTTCCGAAAGCATGTAAGGCTGGGACAGACGATTGCTCTCTCCCTAAGGGCCTTCCTCTACCTGTTGTGTCCATCAGTATCTCTGCGCGCCCTCTACCTAGAGACGGGGGACTGTTGACAGACATTTGTTTCCTGAGCTCTGATACAGTGGCTGGAACTGGAGCCTGATCTGCTGAGTCAGGGGAGGCAGAGACATCCACAGACAACACATTGTTGGCTCTTGGAGGGCTCCTGGGTGACTTTTGTAGGACAGGGTCCGCTGGTGAAGGTGATTCCTCAGTAGCTCGCTGCTGGCAGTGCTCCTCTGCTGCAGGGGAGGTCTGGGATGGAGTCTTAGTCAGCGGGTTGAAGCGATCCAGCAGACCTTGTTCTGTGACAGGGTAGTGGCTGGCAGCCCACTGCTGCCGCTCACGACGCATTTGCTCCAGCTGCCTGAGCTCTCTGGGCAACTCTAACACACTCTCCTGAGAAAGCAAACAGGTAGACTGTTTGTAGACAGATGTCTGTCTTGGAACAATACAATCAGCTAACCAGGTTTTAGTTGCTGCTATTGTTCTTTCCGTCCATCCTGGCTGTAAAGAGATCCTTTCCTAACACAATTTTTGATAGTTCAGCTGAAGCCTATGTGAGACTTGAGCAGGAAAATGTATTTCAAATGGATATCTATCAGAGTAACAGTTTTTGGCGCAAAATTCCATACTTTCCCTTTAGATTTTTTCCTCCATCACTTGCACGAGAATCACGCCAGGAATGGATCTCTTGGCAGCCGGTATGGACAGGAGGAACAACAACAACAAACTGTTTCAGAGTACATACTTGCATGTGATTATTGTATTGAAATAAACTTTAAAACAGACCGGCAGGTGTTTTTTTTAATAACAGCAATGCACGGCAGCTATCTCACTAATCTCAGTGAGGGACAGAAGACACCTGTACATAGTTCTGGGCGATATGGAGAAAATCAAACACCACAATATTCTTTTTACCAATATATTTACCTCGATATTGATATTGCGAGGGTATTGTAGGGTTGACTTTTGTTGCTTTCAGATTCTTAGTAAATAATCATCACTAATGTGGATATAAAGGCTAAGTAGGTAAAGGCATATAATTGAACAGCAAGAACAGTGTTGTAAGTTGAAATTGATTGCGTATCGTAATGCAGCCTTTAAAACCAGGAAAAGACAACACTTCTGCCATATTACAACTTCCAAAATCTAACAGGATATGCAATATCATATCACAATAAGTATATATTGCCAAGTCCTACCTGTACACCTGTACAGAAATGCAAATAATCTGTGCTTTTGTTTGAATCGTGAATGCAAACGTGTTGGTTCACCCCATTAGGACAGAACCCCCCCCCCCCCCCCCCACAAAAACAACAACAACCCTCTGGGTTGAAAAATAAGAAGCAGACTAGTGTAACAGTCAGCCAATTACACAGCTGCTTCAAAAGCCTGTTAGATACAGAGATGATGTTTTTATTTCACTTGATTGGTCATAAGAGCGTACACATTGGCTAGCAAGGCCAAACTTTCAAAATGGAAAAATACTTTAAATACACAATACCTGATTAATTGATATACCAATGATACATTTTACAATCTAAGGCAGACTATATGCCCTGGAAGAGTGCTCGTTTGTGAATTACTCACCATGCTGACATGCTCTAATTCATCAGGTTCGTAGAAGCTGCTGTTGAGGTATGAATCCACCAGGGCCATGTAGTCTATCATAAGAGTATCCAGCAGCACCAGTCTGAGGGGCTGAAGGTGGATCACTGACAGAGCCATCACCTTAAGCAGGGGTATTGGACAGGGCCGCTTGTACCACAACTCCCTTCCTTCCTGTAAAGACACAAACCGGTGATTCCAGCACATACAGATGCAACTGTACAGCACATAACATCTTGGATGAGACTGTGGACTGTACCTTGGCGAGCTGTGACTTCATCTGAAGGGATAAGAGTTGAGAGGAGGGCACCTTCAGATGGAGGCTAACCACCTCCTGCAGAGTACTGACTCTGTCGGGTAGTAGATCTCCTGTTTCGGAGTAGAAGCACATGACATCTGCCACCTAAACACATGCAGAAAGAAAAACGCAGGAAATAATTAAAAGATAAACTAAACATACAGGAGAGAAAGTTAGCCACCGAAAATACTGCACGTGTACCTGCGTATCAAAGACGTTGGTAAGCTTTACTCCAAACTGAGCAGTCAGACATCCAGCAACGGCTCTGCAGTCATGAATGACCTGAATAATATGTACAATCAACATAGATGTTTTGGTAACAATCATCATCGTGACTGAGCAATATTTCTAGTCTAGTTTACAATGCTTACCTTCAGTATGTGCTTATTTTCCAGGATCATGGAAAGACCGTTCTTAAAGGCCCGAGCTCCGAGTAACAGGATATCAAACAGGTAAATCTTGTTTTTAGTGGCAATCTAGATGAATGAAGAACAGTTAAAGTAATTTTTTTTCTTTAGTTGAAGAGAGAGAGAGAGGAGCAAAGCCCCGAAGGAAGGACTCATAACAGCAGAATGCAGAACTTCTCACCTGCAGCCAACACAGTCTCCCATGCTTGTATGCTTCCACGCCATCGGCTCCCACACCTATCACATGCTGCTTCTTGATGTGCATCACCTGATGGATGGGATCTCAGAACTTTATCGAGAGTTTTTAAACACAGCAGGTCTCCGTAAAGACATGTCTCCATCATTACATTCTGTCAACATAGATTTGTTTCCTGAAAAATGTGTAATTTAAGTGAGTCATGCAAGAGAAAAGGAAAGTAAAAAATCTACTTACAGCAGAGCCAAACTTCTCATGAAATTCATCAATGACTACAAAGTTGACATACTCCTCTTCATCTTCATCACCATCTATGAAAAAGGAACCTCTCAATAGTGCGTAGGCCAATCATTTCCATTTGAATTTGAAGCTGAATTTTGAGTATGAATATTAAGCAAATACACCAAATCATGATCATACTCACACAATGTGATTGTCTTCCTGTACGGCTGAAACTTTTCCACATTTAAATGCTCTTCAAGTCTGTTGTCGTGAATGTTTCTGTGCAACACATTGCATGCTGCACTTTAAGGGCCAGCTGAATGTGCATTCACAACAATGACAACATTGCTGGTTGATTACTTACCCACTGCCAGTGTTTGCTTCATTGGTAAATTCCACTGTTAATTAAAAAATCATACAAAAACGCAAAGTCAGATGTCAAAACTTGAAGTCCAGCTTCACTTCAGATATCACTGTCCATGTGTGAACTCACCATTTAGAATCTCGTGCCCGAAAAACATTTTTGACCCAGGACAGGGACAGCCATCACTGCCTCCAACAACTGAAACAACACACAAAGGTTAAAGCAGGGGTTACGTCAGAGAGCCCACGGGTAGTAAATGTGTAATGTTTCCACATACCAGGTAGTGAACTACACAATGCAATACTAATAACACAAAACACAAGGAGGACATTTCTCTAACCGTCCGCCAAAATGAGCGTTTTATTGAGGTTGATGCGTTGGACGACGCCAAAGTATGAAGAAGTCTTCAGGGTCAGTTTGATGCGTTTTCCTTTGAGGATATTCAGGAACTGGACGTCGTCCACAGCCATTTTAAAGTGGTGTTAGTTATGAGTTGTTTTAAACAATGAAGAACAGACTAGCTGCTGGTTTAATATAATAAGGCTGTGAAGGTTTTTACATTGACATTAACCACCACAACTTATTTAACTTGACGTCAGAGGGCCAGGGGTTCATCCACGTGGTTTGTGTTCTTCTTCTTCTTCTAGCGTTAAGGTCAATGCTGCGTTCAAAAGCTTCTCGTTAATCTCATCATTCACTTCCTCCTCCTTGGTTAACCAAAGACATACATGATGTCTGTGTGGCTCACACTATCATATGAGTCTGTGGTGGTGCAGGAGGAGGCAATACCCATAGGCTTACGGTAAGTACCGTCCGCACATTAATGATTTAACTTATGAATAATCTATTTCTCAATAAATGTTCCATAACCATGGAAGGTCTGTAGGTTCCCAGGTGGTCAGTGACTCAAACGATATCATGACGCCCACCAGGGGGAGGTCACAGCCCACCTCTTGAGCTGCTTGCTGTTAGTCTCAGGTATTTTACTCTTCTGACTTCTGAGTTAGTTTCTTAGAAATCTGACTATTTTAAATCTGATAAAAACCCTTAACTTATAAAGCAGTCATGTATTTTCATCCACATTACAAAGTATGACTGTTATAAATGCGTCTGTGTTCAACTATACAGTATGTTACAACCTCCAAACAGGAACACTTTGGCCCAAAAAGTTGAATATATTCTAATAAGATCTTGATCCTCATTCAATTATATTTCAGTTTACACCCTTGAGACATAAATCACTATGCAGCTGGCTGCAGCAGAGACTGGCTGACTACTAATTGGCCACGTATCATATTGTGCAGCAATGTCTGACCACAGGGCTGATGCCTGAACCGTTGCCTGATCTTCGTTAAATGAGCAGGTGTGCAGAGTAAACAAATATTATATTTTACCTTTATAATAGTAAATGCAAATAAAGATAATTTGTAGTTGATGCATGCTGAAATTTGAAATATTTGAATATTTTGAAATAAATGCAAATGTTATGAAAATACAGTACCAGCCAAACGTTTGGACACACCTTCTCATTCAATGGTTTTTCTTTATTTTTTTTTTATTTTTTTTTCTACATTGTAGATTAATATTGAAGACATCCAAACTATGAAGGAACACATATGGAATTATGTGGTAAACAAACCAGAATATGTTTTATATTTTAGATTCTTCAAAGTAGTTGAATGAGAAGGTGTGTCCAAACGTTTGACTGGTACTGTATGTCTAATAGTAACATACATGAAAACAACAACCAAAAAACTTTGCCCACTTATTCAGAGATTATAACTTCCTAAGAATTCTTTCCATTTTTAATTTGACATGGTGTCATTCATAATAAATGAATGACACCATGCTTCATACAAAACATACACAATTTGTCAATTGTTTGTATTTTTATTTCATGTCTGTCAACAGTATGGAGCTTGAATATTATCAGAAAAAACTGAAATCAGATTTAGACGTCCCGCGTGGCAGCAGGCTTAAGGCCTCACTGACTGGTCTGATAACAGCATTGACACAGAAAAGGGTGCAGACAGGCTATCTTATCAGAAGTAGCCAGCTGCTAATACACAGATTCTCTTGACTTCAGTCTGCCTGTGGAAACTCATGAACTCAAACTACTGCTGGTCTTTGGACAACACACAGGGAGGCACCTCATCAAAGGGAGGACACTCTGGGGTGCAAGAGGCACAGAGCTGTCTCAGATTTAATCACAGACTGTGTGCACCTTATATTATTTTTTGCTATGAGTGTGCTGCTCCATCTGAGCTCAGTTAAATTCAAGTGAAAAAGGGCAAACGCAAAGCTCCATAGCTAATTTAACAGCTTTCCTTGTTGCTTAGACTTGATGTTTTATAGTCAAAGAAAAGCTGTAATTAATAGCATTTCCAATTATATCCTATAAAGTTTTTTTCACATTATCTATTGCAGCACAGTGCCAACTCGAGTGTGGTTGCACATAATTACTTATTTGAGAAATTATGTCAAAACACACCAGTTGTAGAATTTGTAATAGTTATAAGAAATGTTCTGAATAATCATGTTTGGTTCCTTAAATAAATCTTTTAGAGGCCCTCAGGTGTCACTTAACTATAAAATGTTCACCGACTTACTGTGTTGTTATTCATTGGCATAATATCAACATGAATGTTTCTCACAGAGCTCTGTTCTCCACCCGGATAAGTGTGATAAGACTCTTCTTAAAGCAGTTGAAAGACTTCAGGAAACCTCATCCCCGGACCACCTACTACAGTCACAATAACTTTATCCCTCATAAAAGTCTCCATGGAACCTACAACCACTGTTATCTTTAGAGGAAGGTCCACCCTGTTCCTGTTCTGCAGTCTGAACAAACAAAAACGTTTTAGTAAACTACAAGAGGGATCACATCCCAGAGATTCTCCTAAATCTATTATTGTCCCCAAAAAGACATGGACTTTGGTTTTGTGTGAACCTATAGTGATTTTGTTATGAATATGATTTCATGTTGAACATAAAGGTGGAACCTGAAATCTATGATCCAATTTTTTTTTTGACAGATTCAAATGAGTAAGACGACAGAAAACTGATTTAACTGCATTTTATTTTTGCTTGCTCTTCACATAAACGAACAAACTAACTCCATAAAAGTTGTAAAATAAAGAAGAAGCCTAGGGAGCGCGCTCTGTGTGAGTGACAGGCCAGGCACCACGGCCGCCCACTCACAGGCAAGCTGGGTGACTTAATTGTGTAACGTTCACTGACTAGTCAGCACAATGCTGCTGAGACCGCGGAGGCGCACTGAGCCGAGCAGAGCGATGAAATGCTCCCATCGAGGAGAACACAGATGGACAGCCTAGTTCAGCCGCTCGTCGCCCAGTACCTCGCCATGGGATGCCAATCAAAAGAAAACAACCAAAGCGAAAGTATAACGTCGGACGAAAAGGGAAAGGACGATGCGTAAGTCAGATGATCTATTCGTGTTTTTTTTTTTTTTTTTTTTTTTGGAGTGGAGCTTCTTGTGTGGTTTTTGCGGAAATGTGCGTACATATTCGACACTAACGTGATTGTATCAGTTATCAGGGTTTGGTTAGTGACTGTAATCAGTGGTAAATAAACAATCGTTTCTTTTTAAATCTGTGCCTAAACGATGCGTGAACAACTAACGTTAGGCTACCCACTACTTTACGCACAGGTTCTTAAATATAAACCGGTGTTACTTTTCTGACCTGCTGCACCTAAACTGTATATGTTTCGAACAAATTCCGTCTTGTTTACCGGTCACTCAACATTTTGAACTGGATGTCCGCAATCAACCGGTATTTCCCCCAAGTTAAAGGAAGGAAATGAGAACAATGAATAGCTACATTCCAGGGGTGTTCTTAAACTCAAACAATGGCTGCAATTTCTTGTGACAACTGCACAGATCGTTTTGTGTGTCATCATCTGTGGTCTCACAAGATTATGGCTTGAAACACGTGTACACATAGACTTTCATTGCAGCAAGCCCTCCTGTCCCCTCCTCCCCCTCACTCTTCTTGTGTTGGTGTTTCTCAAAGGAGAGCGACTCCAGGATGCAGCTCCAAGTCTAGAGTTTCTCCTCCAGGCCGCCCTCACAGGTTCCACAAACCCAGCCCAGCCCAAACCGCCCCTACAAAATCAATGATGTCCCTGGGTCCCCTCACCAAAGGGGGGAGCTGGGAGGACCTCATCCAGGCTTGTCTGCAGTGCTTTGGTGAGTTAATGCTGACCTGCCATGCCACCAGTGTTGGGTTTGAATTGGTGGAATACTGCATTGAGATGCAAAGCATGAGCACTGGTGTGCGTGTGGTCTGTGTTTGTGTGACACTGAAGTCTTTTGTGAATGTTTTGTCTAAGTTGACTCATGCTTTTCTGCAGTACTTGTCTCTGTTATTGGGAAACAATAAGTCTTAGTTTATGAGTGATCACATGCTGTTGTTGTTCCTTAGAAGTCTATGTTTTACCCACCTTTTTTCCTGCATTTCCTGGCTGCAAAACTCCAACAAGTTTAGACAGGCCTCTAAAAAAAAAAATGGAGTAGGCATTTGAAAGTGAAATGGATTTTCTTAACACAGCTGAATATACAGTTTTTTTATGTAGGGTTTTACTTTTTAAAGATGAAAACCATCCTATGGATGCTTGCCAGTCAGATTTAGTTTATTTCTGCCTCATGTCATTTTAACATTTTGAGGAAAACAGTATTGGATGATTACGTGTATCATATATTTCTTATGTTACTAAAGTCGTAGACTGCACTGTATTTGTCATTGTCATTATTTTACTGAATGCAAGATATTTTAAAAAGAAAAAGAGCAGCAGTGATTGAGTGGGCTGTAGCTGGATCAATCAAGCAATGATCATTGGCTTCATCAAGTTGTCAGGAGTGCTCCCAGAGTTATGGTGATTGCGTCTCTGCAGAGACACGCTTTCAAATTGCCGTTGCTTGGTTACACAAATGGAGCAAGAGCAATGGAGAGGCGTTACAATGGGCTGCACATAAAATGACATCCCATAACTACATTTATCTGTGGAGAGGTAAAAGCGGGCAGTAATGACAGCCTGCTGCTCATTTCAGATTGACGAAAGGAACTGAATTAGTCAGAAGAAGAAGAGTTAAGGAACCCAGTAGTGCAGTATCATGCATGCTCTGAACAACAACAAAAAACCCTTCAAAATGTGAGATCCACACGCACATGCTCAAGATGGCATCTCACTGAGTACAGTGTTATGAATGGGGTTTTCCTTGAACAGCTTCTCCTGATAAAATGGAACATAGTCCTGCTCCTCCTGGCCCACATCACAGGCGAACCCCTAAGGTCCACTAGCCCTGCCACCTTTTCAAATGTGAGAGTGCACGTAAGAGCTATTTGAAGGATTACCTGATGGCAGCTTCAAGCCTGGCTGAGCCGAAAGGTCAGCTCCCCTAGCAGTGGTCCTCAGATGCTGACCAGCCTTTGAAATGCAGAGCACTGTGAGGTGTGGATCAATAGCTGTTGACATCATCACTCTCTCTTGACCACAGTGCATGCTCTGAACATGCCCAATGTCGACTTTAAATTGATATATATTACATTTAATTTGACAGGTAATTCGTATTTCAACTGATTTGTTAGATATCATTTATAAAATATGTAGGACATTAAACCATATGATTCTAACATGGAGAACTATTCTGTTGGCCATATAGAAAGCCCTCGACCTCTAAAGCAGTGGTTCCCAACCTTCTTTTTCAAACGGACATGTTCGATGAACAACTCCATCATCTCCCCCTATCATGTTCCAAATGTGTTCATTTGAAGTGATTTTGCAGTGGATTTCATTGAACAATTATTGATATATAAGTAAATATAATAGTAAGTTTCAATAACTTTCTTATACAATTGAATTGTCAATGTTTGCATTCGTACTTCTACCACTTGGAGTAGGAGAAGTTGGTTGTTTAAGCATTTAATAATTTCTTCTAGCTAACTATTTCAGAATCAGAATGAGGTTTGTTGCCAACTTAATTATTTGTTTGGTTCTTTCAAAAAATATAATAAGAGGAAAGAAAAAATACAGGCAAAGTACTGCAAAAGTCAAGAACATAAATATAGAATAGATAAATTACAATAAAAATATGTGATAGTTACTATGAATAATACTAAACCCTGAGCCTTCCTCGTAGCACTGATTGCATTCGCATTAGTTCGTTGCACTTATTGTATTCGTATTAGTTTGTTGCAATTATTGTTTTCGTAGTAATTTGCTTCTGCACTATACTTTTGCTCTGGTTTATGCTTTCAGATGCTTGTTTAAGAAAGGAGATGCACTTATGACTTCTGGTGACTAGTAGTTCTCTTGAATACCTATGTTGAATACACTTCCTGTAAGTCGCTTTGGATAAAAGTGTCTGCTAAATGACTGTAATGTAATGTAATGTAATGTACTACAACAACAATTGTACAATTTAACTCTAGTATGTAGTGTATAAGTGTAATATGTACAATATACCTTTTCTTTTACGAATGAGAGAGCTGTACAGTTTTGTGCAGGATTTCCAAAACAATGTACAGGTATAATAGTCCAAGAAGAGCATCAATATAACGCATAAGTCAGATGTCTATGGGGTAGTCATCAACCATTTGTCTATTTCTTTTATCTATTCAAGCCATATTATCCATTACTTTAGGCTAACTATTTCAACTGTTTATCCATTTATTTTAGCTATAATTCATTTTTTTTACATTTATCCATTGCTTTTAGATTACTTCCTTGCTTGCTTGCTAACTAGTTTTCACACACTCTTCTATATATAAACATATTTTTAAAGTTAAATCATGAAATTCTATTCAATAAAATGATCAACTGCAGAGATAATCCCTGTTGTGCAAGTACCAGTTACAGGACATCACTGCTCAAAAGTTTAAATTCAAAACATAGTCCATAAAGTTACTGTGGGTCCTGATCATTTTGGAGTTGTTTGTTCAGAGTACAGAGACATAATCATCATCCTGCATCTGATTTGCAATCCTCTAAAACAAAAGGACCATCCAGTCTGATAGTCTCTGTCAAAACAAGGAAAAGCGACATGCAGGTTTGGAGCCACTGATGAATGTGTAAGATAACCTTAAAAGTGGGCCCGGCGCTGCGTGCCCTTGGCTGTGTTTATCACCATACAGTATCACACAGTTCCAGTATAGCGGGCAGCAGCTTTCCTAATTTTCCATTCAGGAACAGACAGTAGAGTGGGGATTTCCTCCTGCAATTAACCCTGCACAGGGAGGGTTAGCGGTTGGAAAGTTGTGAAAATAGGATGGAGCAATTGTTTACTTGATGGAGAGTCATGATTTCCTGTTGTGCATTTGCCATAGGTCTTACTTTGGCTGGTTCAAACCTGATACCTATATCCAGAGTGTGAACTAAAATAAGAGTGTGAGCTGATCATTTTAGTAAAAAAGGATTTCACCTGAGTTTAACACGAATGTCAAGAAGAATAGATGGGTGTTGCTTTCTATACATATGTCTTATTTGCATCAAAGCTTTAGTACTTTACCAGCCATGCTATTGTAATTGCTCGCAATTTTCTCACGCTTATTCTTTTTTCCTCTCTTATTGACTAGACCGTTGAGGTAATTGATATTCACTGGCTTTGGCTGGTAGAGGCTGCGTGTTACAAACAGAAACACACCCCATGCAGGATATGAGGGCTAGATTAGTCAGCTGCAGCTGGAGTGGTGAGTTGCTTACAGATAACAAAGATTAGAAAACATGTTGCCATGGCGTCCGAGGTATTTCCAAGGTGATATGGTTTAAAAGTGGGTCCACAGATGCCTGATGTCCTTGATGGTGTCAAGATACTGGTACAGCTTAAAGGGAAACAATTCTCAGCTTGAGAACTCACACATTTTCAGCACAATGTTTTCATTCTCTACAGATTGTCGAAGGGAGATGTAAACAGCCTAAAATGTACCATGATTTATAGATATTATTTTCAAGATTGTATTAAATCCTCTTCTTCTTTATTGCTAATTCACTGCATGTAGCATTGGTTTTAGGGATAAGTGGTGTTTTGCTATGCTTAAGTGGGCAGGAAAAATGTGTTTTCTGCAATTAAAGGTCGGACCTAGCATTGTGATGTTATGTAATATTTTGTACATGTAGGCTCATTTTTTAAAGTGGTTGACAAGAGAGTTTATAACTCCATGGGTCTAAAGATGTCAGCTGTAACCTAGCATCATACAACTGAGATAAGAAAAGGTGGTCTGGTCACAATGGGAGGAAGTGAGATATACACGAGGAAAAAGGAAGCGAAAAAAAGGTAGTGAGACTAGCGTGCTGCAGAGGTTCACACAATCAGAGGAAGAGGCAAATCTTCACAAATGTCGTTTGTGTTGGATAGTATGACAAAATGTGTTACAGTGTATGATTCAGTTGGTGTTTTAGCAGGTTTACCTAACCCTCTGTTGTTCAATGATGGGAACATCTTTATGTCATGGTTTTCACAAGTAATGCTTGAGGGTTATTCAGAGTAAAGGATCATAATAAAGACATTTGTAATCAAAGGAATTATCTAGAATAATCTATCCAGCACTGCATCCATAGACATTGGTTTATTTGCAAAGAGTGGTCCACCCATCATTGCCTTTCATTTAGAAAATAGTAATTGAAGGATAAGGCTGTAATATACTATATGTTCTTATTATCACAACATACTCAATAGAGCAGCAATTTTGGATTAATCCTCACCTGAAAGTAGTGCTAAACAAAAATACTATTTACTCCTGTTTGAGTAATTTTTGCTAAAAAGTGTTTAAGGAATATGTATTCAGCCATTCTTAAAAATGAAAGTATATATTTGTGACATAAGAATTATTGGCAAAGAGAATGACATAGAATTTCACCGTCCTTATCCTCTTCAAAGTTGACTGCTTAGTCTGTTCTTTTCTACATTGATTCATGTTTCTTGAATTTCATATAAACCAATTTACTTTGTAAAAGCAGAGCAATGATGGCTTTAAAGTAAAGTTAAACACAAATGTGATGTGTCATACCACCTAAACGGAAACCTTGTATCACCTCTGATGCAACTTTTATTTTCAGAGGATGACATGTTGACTTGCATAAGGTGTTTTGTTTCTCTCCACTTTGTAGCAATGAGGGTAAATTTAAGTCTGTGCATTTTGTCTTGCAGACTCTGATGGTGCTGTGTGTGGAAGCAGCCACCTGTTGAACATCACCCTGACCATGCATCGTATCCACATCTCCTCCTGTGATCTGCTGGACAAACTCACCACTCTATATCCTTCAAACAGTCTGACATAAAGCTGTAACCGCTATCTCAAACAGACAGATGATTCAAACAATGCACTGGCCAATTTTGAGTACAAAATGTAACTTCGGGATCAGATCACTAGCTCTGTTGTCAACAGCAACTGGCAATCAAACTTGTACTTGGCTTACGATGGAGCCTGTAGCTGTCAGTGTAAAATGTGATGGCAGCTCATGTTTACTCCTGCTGTCAGTTGCTGTAGACCTTTTACATTTCTGTCTGTGTAAATTCCCTTCACTCTTGGCCCTGCATCTCATGCATTCAATAACAGGGAGTCTATTACCATCACGTATGTGATCCCTTTAAATTGTATGTTTCTGTCCGTTTCATTTTCCCCACTTCACATCTTGAAAATAAGCATGTTTTTTTTTTGGTAGTGTTATGACTTGAGTGAAGGGCCTGTAATCTAGGCTTCCATTCACGAAAAACAGCAGTGTCGTCACTAAGCCTCTCAGAGGAGCCTACTGGCCCCGGTGAGCAGCCTCTGGGTTTCAGGTGTTAATTACCTCTGCCTTTTTCACATTCAGGTCCTCTTCAACTATATATAAACACAGACCCTCTATTGCTTAAAGAGGCCCCGCTCACACAAACCCACGTCAGAGCATGCAACGCCGAATGCCCCTCTGCTATTTTTAACCCTCTCGTTCTGAGCCGAAGACCCAAAAGGATACATCAAATAAATTCAGTGTGTGGGTAAGGATGAGGGAAGAGACACAGGGGCCATTAACAGCCTTCATCGCAGTCTGGCCTTGGGATTGCGTGGGCAGATCTTCTGCTCCCATGACGCAATTAGCCTTTTTATATGCATCATTTCAAGCGGATTTCTGCCAATTGAAAGCTATAGCTTCAGTCTGTTCATAAGAGCTGCTTAGTATAATAAGGAAATGCTTTTGTGTGTGTACTATATATAAATTGACAGGACAGTGTTTTTGTGGTAAACGTGTGCAAAACGGAAGCAGGAGCGACCATGTTAAATAATAATATTCTCATGCGCTTTGATAAATACATCGTCAGAGTCCGACCACTAAACAATGCACATTAATCAACCGCTGCTCGACAGTATATGAGGCATTGATTGTGTGTTCACTTTGTACTTTTTGTTATTCACTTACTTCTGTGTGCCAGAATGATTCATTCAGTGATGCTCATCAGAGTTTTGCTTCATGTAGTCGCCTCCTCCCACATTACCAAATGCCACTTCTGTTCGCCTTTTGCTTTAGTTGCTGCAGTTTTTATTAATGAGTTGTTTGTACGAAAGAACCCCCGCTGTCCAAATACACATATGTTCATTGTTTACTCAAAACGTACCTGTGTTGTACAATTTCAATGATCCACCGATTTACCGACAAGCTATTTTCACCAAAACAAAAGTGTTGTAAAGACTTAAACGCTACTGACACCTGATGTGAATCCCAGCTTTAACTTTCAGATAATAAAGCCAATCTTTACTTAGGTTGCTAATCACGATAAGTCCAAATCAGCTCCTTAACCAAAGCCCTTACATTCAAAACAGCGCTGGACAATGAACAGCCAACAGAGTGCCAGAGGATATGCTACCTCATCAGGTAAGTTTAACACAATGACTTACTGTACGAGTTTAACTTTATTTGTATATTCTGTATCAGTCTCATGGCATCATCTCTGCCTTGCAGGTATTGGACACAGGAATTCTGGATGATGTTCCGGTTGCACCACAGCTTGCCAGACAGCCTGGACCAGTTTCGGGAGCTGATCAGAGAGCAGGGACAGGAGCATCTTTGCTCTCTACTCGAGACCAAATGGATGTAAGTGTTAATCTCTGACCAGCTGGTAACTGAGACATTAGGTCTACACGACACTCAGTGGTTTGTTCAGTCACGATTCTCAATACAGACTTTGAACTTAGAACAGTATGACTTTGAGGCTGCTCATGTAGCTTTCACGCAGTTTGACATCACATACACATTTCTGTCTTCTATATGCCACACTTGACTATTTGGGCTGCAGCTAACAATCATCGGTTAATCTGCCCATTCTTTTTTCAATTAATCAATTGATCCTTTAGTCTATAAAATGTCAGGAAATTGTCCATCACAATTTCCCAGATCCCAAGGCAATGTCTTCAATATCTTACCAAAAACTCAGGGACATTCAATTTACTATAATAGAACAAAATGTATATGATATATTTATATATATTCTCATTTGAGATGTTATTACCACAGAAACACCATTGTTGAAATAACTTTTTGAATATTTAAATCCAAACTGCATAGTTATTTCCAAAATGTATATACAATTCAGCATATTGGGAATTTTGGAAGTATTTGCTTCTTGACTATCATTTAAAAAGAATTAGAAATTCCCCGGCACATTAACATAGACTGTACTGATAAACACAACAACGTCTAAAGCTGGAATTTTACAATTTATGAAGTCATGCTTATCGTTAACCTTTTCTGATTGTAAATGTTGCTGCGCATGTTCGATGGTGTGTTCTAGAAATGAACGGGACTGGTCGTGGAAGGCCAGCCAGAAGATCAAAGCTAACAGCAGTAAAAAAAGGAAGGTCTCTCTTCTTTTTGATCACCTGGAGCCCTTTGAGCTGGCTGAGCATCTCACCTTCCTGGAATTCAAGTCTTTCTGCAGGATATCAGTGAGTATACACACTAAAATACTATTCAACTATATATGGCTCATCATTGTTGTCATCATGTTGATGATTTGTTTATTTGACATGCATCTCTGTGAACTGAAAACCAGTAAGTATTTCCTCTCCACGGGTGAATGCCTTGCAGTTTCCGTGCAGCAGTTTATGCTCTTCTCTCTGTCAGTTTGTAGACTATCAGAATTACATTAGAAGCTGCTGCATGAAGGACATCCCCGTGATGGAGCGTTCCATCGCCCTGTGTAATGGTATCTCCCAGTGGGTTCAACTGATGGTGCTGAGCAGGCCGACAGCTCAGCTGAGAGCTGAGGTTTTCACCAAGTTTATCCACGTGGCAAAGGTAGTGGTTTAATCAACCTCTCACTACTACTCTTGCACTTTCTGTTCCTGGTTTAGCAGACAATGTAACTTTAACACATTTCCTCTTTGCTATCATCTACGTGCTATTGTTCATGCACTTAATCCAACTAAGGACAGCCTATTGTCATATTCTGAACAGCACTATAGATGCTACATAATTGGCAGTTGCATAATGCATATTCACTGAGAGCTGGTTAGGATTCTCAACAGCTCTGCTGCAGGCTTTTAGCGTATCCTAAGATTTTCCCAATAGAAAATTATTAACTGAATGCAAACTAATGGAGTTGTCAAGTGTAACACACTTCGACACAGATGAAGTTTTGGAAGTGGAAAAGACAGAAATGACTTGTGAGTGTAAAACTTGCCTCTAAAACCACTCCAATGTTAAGCTGCCTGCGACCTGCTGAGAAGCAATGCACTGGCAAGGGAGCAGTTAGGCAGGCTTGTACTCTGGAGGACCTCTTGCACGGTTACACTAATGCACCAGTCTGCTGCTGCTCACTGCTGTCAACCTCAGAACCCATGGGTGTGGAAACGAATTTCACACCATAATGCTCCAGTGACAGCTCAAATTAAGACAACTGAAAAGAGGAGGGGAAAGCACTTCCAAAAAAGAGTGAGATATCAGATCACAGCAAGAAAAGCCCAACAATTTAAGTGGCTTATGTAACTGCAGTGTTGTGGATTATATAACCAGGGCTACCTGGAACAAGTTTAATTGTGCGTGTTTATGTGTGTGTGCGGATGGACTGATATGTGTGCTTTTTTGTGTGCGTCCACCAGAATCTCCATCTCAGGCACAATTACAACACACTAATGGCGGTGGTGGGAGGGCTTTGTCACAGCTCGATCTCCAGACTGAAGGACACCACCTCACATGTACCGAGTGAGGTCACCAAGGTAAATGACACTTACCAAGATAAGATCCAGTTCATATTTAGATTCAAAACATCCTCACAAAAAGAAATCTATTCACTCCCCAGGTACTGAATGAGATGACAGACCTGCTGTCCTCCTGCAGAAACTATGACAACTATAGACAAGCTTACAACAGGTGTACTAGTTTTAAAATCCCTATTCTGGGCGTTCACCTCAAAGATCTGATTTCGGTCAACGAGGCCATGTCAGACTATGTGGAGGACAACAAGGTGAATGTCCAGAAGCTCCAGGCACTCTACAGCCACATTAATGACCTGATCCAGCTCCAGCAAATCCCTCCCATGCTGGACGTGAACAAGGACCTGGTCCATCTGTTGACGGTAGTGCACTGCTCAATGCAACTTTGCATTTTGATTATTTTCAAACTGATATGTAGCTTCATGTGATTCACTAAATTGAACGAAAGCACAGATGCAAATGAGCCCGTTACAGCATGTGGATTGTCCGCGCTTGTGTGGGTGTGATGAGAGTCTATGATCTATGAGTGTGTGGGTGACGAACTGAGTGTGAATGAGAGAGAGTTCAGATTGCTATATTGTTGTGCCATCTGTGTGCAGTGCTTTAATCATACTTGAACGACAGAATGGCCATGAATAGATAATTGTTACCCTGTGACCTAATATTGCCATCAGCAAAACATGTTTCGAGGACAAAAATCTAGATATACAGAGAGCTCTTACTTTTTCTGTCAACCTCCCATGTGCTAACATGTGTTCTCTCATTCCCTCCAGCTGTCCTTGGACCTTTACTACACTGAGGATGAGATCTATGAACTGTCCTACACCAGGGAACCAAGGAACTGTAAAGCACCTGTGAGTTATAGAAGCTGTTTACCAGCCAAGATGAAAAGATTGGTACCACTTTAGATTGTTTGCTAAATATGAAGCTACCAGATAGCTTAGCCCAAATTCTGGAAAGTAGCCTGTCAACTAAAAATAAAAAAATTAAAATTAAAACAAAAGTAATGCCAGCAACTGTTTAGCTTAGCTGAGCTTAAGACTGGAAACAGGGGAAAACGGCTTGCCTGTCTCTGTCCAAAGGTAACAAAATCCAAGTACCAGCAGCTCTAATGCTCACCAATTAACATGGAATATCTCCTATGTATATTCCTTATAAAAATCAAAGTGTAAAACTTTGACAGAGCAAGGCTAGCTCTTTTCCGATTGTCCATTCTTTATGCTAAGCTAAGCTAACCGGCTGCTGGCTACAGCTACATATTTACAAACATGAGAGCAGTATCAATATTTTCAGTTGACTCTCTGCAAGAAAGAAAATGATTTCCTAAAATGGCGAAATACATAAATGTATTTCAAAGCATTACTCATTTTTTAAAAGAATAGTTTGCCAGCATTGCTTCTGCTTCTGAAGGACATTTATAGATTTAGTGTAACAGAATGGCTCAGATAATATTTTATATGTTTATCAGCGTACTCAGGCTTGTTTATTTAATGACTTATTCATTTTTCTATCAGCCAGCCACCCCCTCTAGACCTTCAGTGGTTGTGGACTGGGCACCAGGAGTGGCTCCCAAACCCGATCCCCGAACCATCAGCAAACATGTGCAGAGAATGGTGGATGTAAGTACTTCCTCTTTTCAATTGTAGCTACTCAGCAATTCTGTTATATAACCATAATCAATTTTTTTTACTATTCTTCTGGATGCTACCACTTTGACAGCCTGCTCTTACAGCTATTGTGCCCTAACAGTCAAGCAACAATGATGTTTGCCTCTTGTCTTTCACAGTCCGTGTTTAAGAACTACGATCACGACGAGAACGGCTTCATCTCTCAAGAGGAATTTGAGAAAATTGCAGCTAGCTTTCCGTTTTCCTTCTGTGTCATGGACAAAGAGAAGTGAGCTTGTTTGACAGGTTACGCACACGCTCTGAGCTCATTTGTGAATTCAGAAGAGAGGGGTATTTGTAGTGATGAGTGTAGCAACAGGAAACATAAAAATGCTGCTGAACTAACCATAACACCAACCACTAAATATTCACTGTTTTATTTCTCACACTTGTCCAGAAGAACCAACAGAATATCAGGTGAACTCTAATTTAGACTTAAACGTAATAAAAAAACATAGTTGATGGTTATATTTTCACATGACACAATGACAAAGTGGTTAAGTATTCAACACATGTAGCAGAGGAGGGTGCAGACAAATAAATCAGATCACACATTACCAAACATTAAGATATGAAGTTAAGACACAATCTGATTCCCATAAATACTGCTCATATACAGCTCAGTTTCTAAGTTACACTGTGTTTGTGTTGTGATTGTCCAGGGAAGGCCTCATCAGCAGAGAGGAGATCACAGCCTATTTCATGCGGGCAAGTGTCATCTGCTCCAAACTGGGTCTTGGCTTTGTCCACAACTTCCAGGAGACCACTTACATGAAACCAACCTTCTGTGACAACTGCTCAGGATTTGTAAGTCACTACAAAAACTCAATTTATGGTGAAATAATGAAAACTGCTTAACTGCTATGTCACAGCCAAAGAAAATTCTCCTCCAATGTGTAATGTTGTTTTTAGTTTTGCTTTTGCTACAGTCCTGTGAAAACGTTCTTCATATTGTTTTTCACAGTTGTGGGGTGTCATCAAGCAAGGCTACAGATGCAAAGGTGATTATAATTATATCTTTTACCCCCCCAAAAAGTCAGTCAGTATCAGGCTTAAAAATTAGGTGCACATATTGTCTTGTGGGGAGCAGGTGAGGAGGAGCTATCTTAAGATGGTGCAGTGTGGTTTTCTGTGTTACACACAGCTAGCTGAGCCTTGCAGAACATGAAAAAAAAAAAAAAAAAAAAAAAAGAAATCTGCAGCTAGAACCACAGTTTTTTTCCCCTCCCCGTCCTTCAATAGATCTGAGAGCTATTTGTTTGCCTGACGGTAAGCATGCAAAGGTCTGAGAGTTGCATTTGCAGCAGAGATGGTGTTCAAAGAAAAGACAGTAGAAGTCAGTTTGTAGATGTAAGACTAACGCTAGTTCCTGTTCTGACATGTTGTGCATTCTTTGGCTTGCTCAGACTGCGGGATGAACTGCCACAAGCAGTGCAAGGACCAGGTGGCGTTTGAGTGCAAGAAGAATGCCAAAGTGACCAACGCCATCGACAGTCCAACACCGAGCTCAACCCCTGTCACCACAGGCACCTCAGAGGGTGGGTTTGAGTGATTTGATTAATTATCTGCATAAACAGTCCCATTGACTGACACACACACACACACACACACACAGTCAAAACAAATACATTCATTTTACACAAGTTCCCACAGATGCCGACTCTCACCCGACTCTCACCTGTGAAGACTATAAACATGCATGTAACATGGCGGCAATAAGTGAGTCCTTATGACAGGTGCCATCTGGTGGCTGAGAGTTAGGGCACATGTTCATCAACTAAGTATGTTTATTTCCTGTAACCACTGCCCGGAACACTGTACAGAAAACAATAAAAGTCAGAATTTACATGATTTCACTTCAGTGTGCTGCAGCTTAAATAAAACAAGTCTCGAGCACAGGGTCTACTGTCAGGGTGAATTCCCTCCAGCTGTCATTAGGAACGGTTTCACTTACAGTAATACTGAAGCTTCCCACCTGCCATGAGAAAGCTACTATATTCAGAACAGAATAACTTTCGATTTTACTGAGGGAGGATTGACACACCAAGACACTAACCATGTTAAAAACACGGGGGCTTTATTAACACAGCCCCTCTTCAAATGAGTCTTTGTGACGTGCTATTTTGGCATATGGTTTATTTGGCTTGTGTTTCAGTACATACTGAATTGAGTCATTTTTTTGTGGCCGTTGATTGCTTTGATCTATTGAGCTTATTATTATTTAAGACATTATTCTGATAAAAGGATTTTTAAAAAAAAAGGGTGGACACATTCAGTAAGTCATGATAACAATCTGCATTTTCCATTTGTCTCATTTCAAATATTTACTGATATTGCCCCTGTCTCCAGGTTCGGAAGAATGTCCTTTCCCCTACCCGCCAGATGACAGCAAAGACTGGAGCCCAGAATCACCAGACCCCTCCTATTCGAGGCCTCGGAGGGTCCATAGTGCCACCCAGACAGAAGGACTCCAACTGCCCTCTACAGGCCCTGAGGCCAGCTGCCTTCAGCCTTCTCTTCTGGTCCCACTGACACCCACACTCACCTCATGTCCCAGCCCGGTGCCCCAGAGAAGACACTGTGCCAAGTGGGAAAACAGAGCATCTGTTGCACAAAAGCCTAAAGAGCCAGATGATGAGAACAAACCCACCTATGAATCTCTGGAATCAGTGAGTGTCAGGACCAAGTTTCATTTTTCCTCCTAACAAAAGGCACAGTCCTTAGATGCACCACAGTTACTATACATAATACAAATCTTCTTGTGTCTTTTGCAGGAGAACCAGAGGCTCCAGAAAGCCAATGTGACACTACGTAGGAAGCTGAAGGTGGCAGAGCGGGAGGTGGAGAAACTAAAGACACTGCTCAAGAGGCACGCTCTCCATCCTGTGGAGGAGGACTCCTCCTCCTCCTAGACACACACTTACACGGGACCTCCTCAAGGGAGACTGCTGCTGCCCCCTTATGGCAGCATGTATAAATCTGGATCCAATAAGTTATTGGTCATGACAGGGCAAGTATTTTACAAGTCTGACCCAACAAATTTTGGCTTAAGGTGGTGTAAAGTAGGATATAATGCACATAGCTAGTCAAAAATGCTAATGCTATACAGTCAAACTTAAAAGCCATCACCAATAACAAGGTAAAGAACCTTTTTGACATACATAGTGCAGAAAATGTCATAACAATACTGTTGTGTAATATTTAAAGAAGTTTCAAGTTGGGTGAAGGAGCCCTTCTACTGTGCTGTACAGTTTACAGAAGAATGACTGTTGCGATGAGCATTATTTTTTAGTGAGCCATTAGGAGCTGAAAAGGAGTTCCCTATGTTTAAGGTAAACATAGAAAAGAAATATTGAATGAAGGAGTGCAGTATTTTAAAATAGCGCAAAATGTGTTTGATCAGTTCTTGATCAATAATGAGACTATATATTTATGTTAAACATAAAATGGAAATCGGAGGAAAACAAGACGTCTTTTGTGATTATCAAAGGTGCATCATCATTATTATTATTATTATCAAACACAAGGGCCCACTGATTATAGCAGTAGAATGAAGGTTAATATTGTTGATATTTATTGTTTCAAACACTACACAGGTCATGTAGGGAGTGACAGAAATGAGCATTTTGTACAGCATACTGGTACTTTCAGTGAAACTATTTATGCTTGTGTGTGTTACTTGGCATCTTACTGACTGACTTTTTATTTTCATTGTGGAGCCATGTTACCTTATTGTTTTGTGGCCCGTGGTGGGAATGTTGTACTGTGAGTCAAGCTACATGTGTTTGTAATGCGTGTAATGATCTGTAAATACAAAGTATACATAGTGCCAGCTCAATTAAGTCAAGGCTCATCCTTTCTCTCAGTATTGTTCTCTTATTGTGATAATAAATACTGTATTCTATATAAAATCATTGCTTGTGTTACTCAGTTTGACCACTGGGGGGCACTAAAGCCTCATTAGATTTCTTCAGGGTCTTGCTGATGATTATTGACTTTTATTGAGTTTTCAGACTCTCTAGGTTTCTTCTATAAATGTTGCACTCTAATCTGTGTTTTAACAGTAGGCACTTTTATCAAATTAAAGAGCAAAAAAATTGGATAATTTTCTCCACTTTCCATACTATAAAAAACATCTTGTAAATTCAAGATTAGGAAAGCAGTGTTTCATAAGAGGCAAGTTAAGAGATATATTTAAGAATCATCATCAGTTTATTGTTCTGTTTATATCTATGAAATGGTGGACTGGCGAATTTGCGAGACATATTCCGTAAAAGACAGGCTTTGTCACTCTGTTGTCTGGAGACTGTGCGAATCTGCCCTGACCCTTGGGCATTGCTGCTGGTAATGAGTACAGCTCCCCACACATAACGTTGGCCCGTAGATAATGAGAGGGCAACTGTCTTCCGTTGGAGTACGTAATCCTTCAGCTTTCTTTAAGCACACAGCAGGTGAATTTACACCAGTGCTGTGACTCAGTATGTGCATGTCTTTTGTGGTAAATCATCCTTGGGTAACGAAAGCCATTTGACTCAAATTATATTGTGCTTCTTTATTTCTTGGAGCTATAATGACTTGTTGCCTTGCATCGACTTGGCAGTGAGCAGAGACCCGGTGAACAAGGATCGTCTCTGAGGCATAGCTGCAGCTCCCAATCCAAGCCTTGGTGACAGCTAATTTACTTCTATTTGAATGTGACACCCCCCACTGAAAGGGAGTAACACCCCAAGTCTACCAGGCTCTGTGCACACTAATGCTGAATAATTTCCAATATCATGGCTGGCTGAGAGAAAGTGACAGTGAGACCATGTGTTAAACTCGAGGGACGATGCACCAGCAAAGGCTGCTTTTTATCCATCAGGGCTACAAAACAAGCTTTAAAGGAGGAATGTACCCTGTCATGTTAAATATAGTCATCATAAAGATAAATATATCAGTCTAAAAATCCATTTGCAAACCCAACAGAGAATGTAAACAACTTTAATTGTGGTGCATTTAAGCCAGACGGAAATTGAAAAACATATGTGGGCTTACTGATCGTGCATAACTCAGGTCTCCATACATTGAGAGCAAACTATGACAGAGTCTGCCTCATTATAGTGTGCAGACAGATGATTTATCACCTAGATATCAGTGTACTTGGGGGAATTGGGCCATTGTGAGATAGCCATAAGTTAACTAAATCTGCTAAGTCTAATGAACACACTCTGAAACTAATTAGGGAAAGATGTGGAACATCCCATTATGTCCTCCTGATAGCAGTGTGGGACACAGGGAACACAATAAGAACACAACACATTTAACACACGCTCATTTCGAACACAAGGAAGAGCACAGCGCAACAACGCCTGCAGGAAACGGCAACGCCACTGCCGAACTCCACTAATTCCCTTTGATTATTAAACTGAGTTCATTAAGTTCGAACGATGGCCAAAGGACCCTTGTGGGAGAGCAGAGGGAGACACTGCAGTGGAGATGGAGGGAGAAGAGAGAAAGACACAATTTGTGGAAATTTTCCGGAGGTGGCTTGAAAACGGTGTGAAGCCATGGTGAAAATTTTTAATTAACCTTGATGATAGCGGAGGTGTGTAACAAGAGAAGGGCTGTACAGGAGTTGCCAGCAGGAACATCATTGCTCAGCTGTGTCTCTTCTTTGGCCTTTAACAATCATGTAGTTTTTGCTTCATAATACAGAATAAATCCACTCATATCAGCCTCTAAATGCAGAATAGAGAGAGAAGAGGCAACGCCTGAAGCTGATAAGAGGGTAATGAATTTGAGGGCAACACTTACTGGGAAAGTATCAACAGAGAAACATCAGCTGACATTCCTGGCTTTGAATTCCTCACAATAAGGCTGTGTACACCCATAAAGCAATCTATGGGCTCAGACACATATATCCTGTAAATATCCAATTTAGTGTCTTCTCAATATTCCTCTTGCTGGCTTACCAAATGAAACTTCCCTTCTTGTAGTAACGGCTCCCCATTGGGTTTGGCTAGGGCATATATTGGCTGGACACAAAGAAGCATACTTAATAACACTCACAAAAACACATCCCTTATTTAGGGTTGTTTGTGTGTGCTGTCAGAGTCTGACTGTTTGTTCCTGTGACTTGTTAGTCTTACTATGAATAATTCACATCATGTGAAGGGACACTGTATACGGCTTGGAGTTACATGTTGTTGAGATAATGTAAGCTATATGTTAATATGCAATTCGGTGCAGTTTTCATAATGATTTATGATTGACTCTCTGTTATTGCTCCTCAAGGTGTATTTTAGTGGAAAGTGATGGCAGAATAAACAGAAAACCAGCTCTAAATGTCTCAGGTGAACATTTTTCTACATTTGAGTTGCATTGAAGAGCAGATTGTCAAAGTATCTTGTTTCATATTTTATGTGGTATTTAGCAAAGAAGTTGTTCATCATGAAGATGCCACATCACATTATGGCATTTGATGGAAAGTACTCACTCATGATTAGAACTGACGGCTATATGCTATGTAACAGCACAAAACTGCAAAGACAGATTGCAGAAGAGGAAGATGTATAGATGAAAAAGGAAATGGGTGGGTGAGGAAAAGAAGAAAAACTGAAGAGAAAAGAGCTGATAGAGGAGCAGATGCTGCGGTGCTGGAGCAACCGGAGCGCTTTCCACGATCAGCAGAACCCTCTGAAACAACACATTGCCAAGATCAAGGAAAGTGATGCAAAGCATTGCAGCAAAGGAGCAGATATAAAGCAAGGAGGGGAGGAAGTAGTAGGAGGAGAGTGAGTTAAACCCCAGTGAGAATTCATGATGATGATGATGAGTAACACAGAGCAAACCTGTCTGAGCCGGACTGGATCTGAAACCTCTAAACTACCCATCTCCTGTTTCCACCAAGCAGTGGGACACAGTTGGACTCCGCCACCCCACCTAATAGGAACCACAGTCTGCTGCTTACACCAGCACAAAAAAAGAACGAGTTTACAGATCAGTGAAATCAGAAATTGCCGTGGTGGTATGGTGGACGGCTTGTTTTCTAACACTTGTGTGTTCATGCCTTGCAGAATCCTCAATAAAGAATGATACACTATTAAACACAACAATTTAAAATGTAACTTTTTATATTATTTAAAACATTAAAACCAGTGGTTATTAGATTATTTGATCTTTATTTGACTAATACATATTGAGGTGCTACAAAAACAGTTTAATCACAGCTATTTTTACTTTTTATATAAGAACTGCAGAAAGTATAATAGAATGAATACGAGAAAAAAGAAATACTAGGTCTACAGTATGGACTATAATTAAACCAGCAATCCAATACTCACTCTGGTTTTAGCACTGCTTTTGATCTCTACCAACTCTTGAGAGAAATTTGGCTTTTTAGCGACTAAATGCTTTGCTATGTTCACTATCTAGTTGCTAACTGTGTCTGTTTGCTGTGTGGTGCTGAGCAGTCTAGATACAGTTGTTTTTTTAGAGCTTTTCACAGTGAGGTTATGGACGGGACAGCTGAACAATAAGCTTAAAATTGCTAATGCTCTGTAATGTGCATATAACAAAGACGTCTACGGGCACACCAGCAGGGGTGGTTTGAGCTGAACACTAACATCTGCATGCTAACATGCTCTAAAAGTCAATGTTAACATGCTGATGTTTAGCAGGTATAATGTGTACTTTTCACCATCTTAGTTTAGCTACTTGACTTGAGCATATCATGTAAATATGCTAACATTTGCTAATTAGCATTAAACACAAACTGGGAATGCCAATAGTTTTACAGATAGTTGCTCATAAACCAAAATATTCAGGGGATCAGTCAGGGGATCACCAAAGTCAGTAGGAATCATCCTCGGGGAGCATGAACACATGTACAAAATTGAATAGAAATCCATCCAATGGCTGTTGAGATATTTCAGTCCAAAGTAGTGAACTAAAAATGATGTAAAAGCTTTAAGATTTCGTCTTTCACGTTTTGCCAAGTCATGCACTGTTAATAAGAGGACTTCAACATTGAATTAATTCTATTCTCATATATTTCTCTGTTTCTGGAAGGACTTCATTGTTTTCCTTGAGGCAAGACATCTGCAGCTGCTGCACCTTGTTTGCATACTCCAGCCGGTATGATTGCACAGTGTATCTCCAAACAGGCATTATTTGCTCCAATATATAGCGTTCCAGCAAGAGCCGATTCATTGTGGATTTCATTGAAGTAGACAGAAAATAAAAACTGTGAGGACAGATGTAATAACCGGAGCAATGACTTTTACATTAATACATCGTGCCCAGAATGATGGCACTTACAATGGATCATCTCTAATAACTGCTGCATGTCCACTGACTGTGCCTCTATAAAAAGTGAAAATTCAAATTAGATGAAACACTATACTATTAGAGACAGGATACACACTTGAAGCAAGCTGCGTATGGAATGCTGTTATGTGTCCCTGATGGATTCATTCTTTAATTAGGCCCTTGTTTGGAGTGGGCCAATATTTCCAGGTATTTGATTTACCTTTTAAACCAGGAACCTCAATGACCTTGTGATATTCATTCCAGCACATGGTGCGTTAATGCCATAATCAAATCGTATCAATCTCAGATTTCAGGGCTTTTGAAAAAACAATCACTCTGCTCAAGTGCTGATAATTTGTTAAATGGAGCTTCAGTTTGCTTGAGCGGTGCATCCATGTATAATGATACGTTGTTCTTTGCAGCAATAGCACAAAGCGATAGTGTGAGTGTCCATTTACTCACACCATCAGTCACACACCCCCGTAATGGCTGCATGAAATAGCCTCAGGGCTTTAATGGAGGCCAGCATGCTGTTTGAGTGTCTGCTAGTTGCTGTTGGTCCGCCATCCTCTGTTGCTTTCTCCAATGACCCTGGACATAAGGACATGTCCTTGTGTCTGGCACATTCTACCTGAAATGCCTGGAGGCAGGCACACTGACATATGTACTTGGCACATCATAAGGACATGAAACCATTGATATCACTTAATGCTTAGCAGCAATACATCACTGAAAAGGTCAGACGTAGAGATGGTTCTATCATTCCTTCCTCAACCTCAACTCTGTATTCTCTTTGAAGGTCAGACAGCTTCAAGTGAAAAATTGAAGCTCTGTGATCAGTTAATGATGAAAAACAGGTTTGTAATCTGGCACAATTTCTTTTCAAGAACTAGCTGCTTTGATTTAATTGCTAATTTGTACTGACAGCAAATTTAATTCACAATGAGGTACGTGAGCAAAACATTTGTCTACTTACAGCTACTTACTGTTCAGGAGATAACAGGAGACTTGTATGTCTTGTATCCCATCTATCAAGAGTTGAGAAGATCGATACCACTCCCAGAGGGAAAAGTGGTATCAATCGTCTACCTCCTGGCAAGAAATACAATAAGATTCCCAAAAAGTCAAACAATTTGGATGGATGAATCATTTGGATATTTAACAAGTTTTAAGAAAAAATTGTCCCATAGACACTAGACATTTACCTGTAGTATTGTTTAATTAGTTGACTGACATCCAACCATTATTTTTTACTGTAATCATTAATGATCACCTTGCTGATCCCTGGAGTCAGTAATCTGAAGGCACAGCTTAATTCGGGTCAATTTGAGAGAAGTTTAACACATCACATACAACTCTACACCATCTGTGAGCAGCCAACCCACAGGGAGCGGCCAACTGTTCGGATTAATGTGATTGAAGGCTTTCCACCCTGCAGGTGTCCCTGGAGAGTGACCATTAGCATTGTAGCCACTTCCTTCAGAACAGGATAATGGGATGTGAAAGGTGGTCCTGTTTTGACTTTCGATGTTTAAAATTGGAATAGATTGGACAACAGACGAAACAGAGGCATACCTTTACTGCACGCCATTTTTGTGAAACTGCTGCACCAAGGTAATGACCGCTCTGGTCAGGGAGACGTTCACAATCTTTCGATCGAGCCACAAGGTCCAGAAATACATCTGCCTCCTGACCTTACCCGAGCCTCGCAGACTTCATGAGAGGAAGAAGCCATCTGATAATGTGAGTAGACAGCTCCGACCTGTGCAGCCACAGCTCTTCATTTATACATCACATCGCCTTCACTCCTGTCATGACAGAAAGCCTCAAACTCTCATGTCCCAGTGGAATCAGCGAGCACTGCAATATGATGCACACTTCGAGCGACAGACCATGTTGACTCTGGAAGTTGTGGGTATTTTGAGGAGTATGGATATGTGGGCATATACAATCCGCAGTACTTTTAGTTGTTGTCCAGTAAATTTTTAATAGCAGGCTGCACAAAACCATATCTAAGGTGTGCTATTTTGGACTTGAGCATTGTGAGCAGTGTTGCAATTACTTGCAAGAGTTCCTTACAGTTAAAAGTGGAGTGGGAAGTGGACAGGGAGAGAAGAAATAACAGAAATAATGAGCAAAAACAAGGTCACAGTGCAGCCGCCACAGTCCAGAGTATCATTTGAGAAATCGCTACAGACAACACTGGATAGTCACTTTCCAACTACATGCAATATATTTTTAGATAGCTCTCATCTGTAGACATTTACTTTTTAACATTTCCAACACATTATGAACCTATGTTGTTTACTACAGTTCTAATAACCCCAGTATGCGTTTTAATTCTGCTTTATCGTTCGGTACAAGTTATTACCTTTTGAGAGATGTCTAAAAAACAGATGTTGCCGGAATAGAGTGTACTGTTGATAAATAATAGACTTATTTGTCCTCTTTTATTGTGGATCTGAGATCAAGTGTTGTTTGGTTAGTGGTGTAAACAAACATATGAACAGCACAATTTGAGAACATCCAGCAAAAAATATCATAACAGTCATACCTGCGGTGGGGAGATTTCTACTTGCAAATGATGTTGATTTAAAAAAAAACAATAACATATTAATATTAATATTTTTTAATCTTGTTTTAACCAAAGCAAACTGCAAAAAAATCAAACTCTTCCAATGAAAATGTGGCTCTTCCCTGCATGACTATGTGATTTCCTGTTTCTCACTTATTTGCTTGCCAGTTTAACTTGGCGAGCAAGTCTGCAGTTACAGGAACCTTGACATGACACAGAGCAATTTAGTGGCTTTAATTGTTATATAATCACACTCTGCTGTGACAATATGCAAAGGTTTATTGCTTCAAATCTGGATGTATGCACATGCTCATACACATTATATACCATTCACTGGTCGTATAGAAAATATTGAAAAATCTCCAGGCATTTTCTATAGTGATTTAGCTTTAGGCTACTAACAAAGATAACCCATATGTTTCCTCTACAGATACACCCTCCCCCTTCCTCATACTTGGTAACCATGGTTGCCTTCGGTGTCACATCGCCAACCTATTTTAAGAAACTGTCATACCTTTTATAGAATACCACACAACACACCTTGTAGGAGGAAGCTACTCTATTTGTCATGCTGTAAGTTTCATTTGTTAATGTTTAACTTGTGCTAATCTCTTTATAGCACATGAAGTGTAAATACAGCACCAGATCATATTATATTGGCTCACTCATTAAGATAGGTATACAGAAGTGAAATGGAGGTTTACATGTACATTATTTTACCAACCAATTGTTATTGTATTAACAGTGTGGTCCTATGGATGGCATGAAACCTTATGTATTTGGTGATCCCCTGACTTTTCTTCTAGTGTTACTAACAGGTCAAAGTTTTCAATTATTTTCAGTGAAATATCTCAACATCTGCAGGGTGGATTGGTACAGTTTTTCAGTTAACATTTATTGTTCGAAGAGAATGATACACTGCTTCTTAGGTGATAACTTTTTATAGTAACACCATGAGGCTGACATTTATGATTTTGAGTGAAATGTCTTGACAACTATTGGATGGATTGCCATGAAATTTGGTATTTGTCCCAATGAAGATGAGTTGCATTGACTTTGTTGATCCCTTAACTTTTCATTGAGCACCACTGTAAGCGCAACATTTTTAACCTGTGATACTTGCGGTACAACTGAATAAAGTATGTGCAAAATTAATGACATGTTTGGTTTAGGGTGAGAATATTTTCACACCCCTAAATCAGAATCAGGATCACAATCAAAAGTGATGAACTTTAAGTTAACAACACGTTTATGCACGCACCATAGGCAGGCTATTGCTATCTGGCCGCATAATGTGATCGTAAATGTGCTCTTGCAGTGTGTGCAGAACGCAGGTGAGCATTGTAAACATAAACATGTTAGAAGTGTTGTTGTAAGCTCACTGGCATTAGCAATTAGCTTAAATAAGTAAAGCTCAAAAAGGGCCTCACCTGGCTGTATACTCTTGGTGTAAGTTATGTGAAAAAGGATCAAATCAGACATCAGGCATAAAACAGTGTAGTTTAACTTATATTTTCAGTTTGCGCCAAATAAAAAAATTATCCGACTAAGACATCTTGATATTTGTCTCGTCTCTATTCAATTTCAGTCCTTGAAATGAAGAGGCAAGTCCTAGGGTAATGCTGCTGTCAATAAAAACATCAGTATATTCCATCAGGTTTTCACTTCTAGCTTGCAGTGGAAATCTACAAGAAACTTTCTTGCTGACAGTTTTCAGTAAAACAGCTCGTCCACCTCTGACTCAATGTCAAATGAGAAATAGGTCATTATGAAATGAATGAGAGATTAAAAAGGACCTGATTAAATCTCCATCCCAGCCATCACTCAACATAATGAGCGCTTCAATAAAATATGGATATGCCAATAAAATATGTATACTTCCAGCAGTCCCCAGTGTTAAACTGACTTAGTTTCTGTCAATGTCCAGCATCTCTGAAGACATAATTAGTTTGTCATGAACCTTGTGAATATGTTTAGGGGGTCGATATTTTGTGCATGTATTCATGGCACAAGCGTGAAAGTTTTTTTAATTTTAGACAATGCTCCAATTGTGGTTGTGATGTTCTCAGGTGGCCTACATCCTGCAGATAGCCTCAGTCTTTCTTAATGGTGAAAAAAAATAACACAACAGCGGCTGAGAAACTCCAACCTTGAACTCATAAAAAAAAGTCCACAAATATTGCATTTCAGATGAATTATACATAGCTAGGCATCTATTATTCAGCCTAACAAGGGAAAGCGATGTCAATGTTGTCAAGAATCATCCATAGTCAGATCAGCTCATGGAGAATATTTCATAACCATTCTCACACAGACATTTTCGCACATGGTGGGTTTTTTCCCCAGCAACTGTCATGTTGATCTCATCACCTGTTTCATGGCTTTCTACGAACTGTATCGGTATTCTCCTATGTTACTGAGCATGGGAATTGCTGTCATGAAATAAGAAAACGTCATGACAATTTAGGGTTGAAAAATATGAGACAGGAGGATGACTCTATTGCAGCAGACAGCTGTGCAAGGATGGATGACCAGACTGATTTGGCAGAGCGGACTGGTCATATAAAGAGCCTTGGGCCAGAGTGCTGGAACAGATGAGCAGCTACAGAAATCTTTCCTTATCTTACATATTGATGATCACTACCCTCCCAGGGGTTTACACATGTGAGCATTGATTCTCTTGAAAGGCTGTCCAAGTCAACACATATCCTGCGTAGCAGTTGTGAGCGGCAATTGACACAGAAAACGATCGTGTGGCAGGGCATCATAGATTTTTGCAGTGCTTTAATCATGTCCAGTTTGTTCCGTCAGCGTGGAAAGACTCCTTTGGGTCCATTAGAGGCTTTTGAAAACGACAGGCAGAATGGCACAGAAACAAGTAGTCCTTCCTGACCTTTTGGCACCCATAGGAATCCCAGGGTCTCCTGTATTGTTTATTAGGCACAACATCAGCCACTGTGGCAGTGTGCACTAAAAATAGCTTTTCAAATAAGGGCACAAACGGCAGCCGTCGAGGCTCAGATAATAAACCCACCTGAAATTACAGCTCAGAGAAGAACATTAAAGGGGAACATTGGTGAATGTGTGGCTATTGATTCAAAACAGAGGGGGAGGCAGATGAGGAGTTTTACGTTCTTACATAATGCAAGTTTCATGAAATAAAATAATTAGTTTTTTGTTTCCGCAGAATATGGTTTTCAATGGTTGTTTGCTGCTATATTAATCCTCTGAGTCTCGCACCTTTATTGAGTCTAATATTCCAATATTCCCTCGCTCTGTTTTGGTCTGCATCAACTCTGCATCAAATGTCTGACCCTTTAGCTGCAAAAAGCTCTACTATGGTTGGTGCATAGAGTGGGTTCTATAGCTTCTCTGAGATCAATTTGACTCAATGAGAATGAAACAAAACAATTGAAAGACGCTAATTAGTGCTTAGGGGAACTACAAAGCAAATCATTCTTTATGGTTTTGTCACTAAGACTGACTCAGTTCACATTACATGATATCATTTAATTCATTGTAATTATAAAAATATTGATTATAGGGACTTTAATAAATTGGGAGAAATATTTGTATAGTCCAAGAGGCTCTTATTTGTGTGTGTGAGTCTGTGGTTTGGAGGTGGTGGTAGGGGGTACCAGTGGCAGGTGCAGACTCCAGGTTACTGACATGATGCAAAGAGACAGGGCAATGAGTCACCCCGGCCCTCAGCGAGCTCCCCTGCTTAACCTGCAGCAGCTCCTATACCATTACCTATTTATAAGCCTTCCACAGCAGTCCCACAACCACAGACTGAAGGGGAAATCTGGCTTCGTCTCTGCTCTGTTTGGCTCAAAATATTGAAAGCATAATGCTCTGCTGTTTAATAGATGCTTTAATAGGTTTAATGGAAAATCTTAGAGCAGGGAGCTCTGACATATGTTGGCTGGTCCCATGATACATCAGGGATGGTAGCTCTGGCAGCGTGGGGCACATTTAATTGTTAGTTCTTCTTTTTGGAATGATGGGATAGACTATGAATAAAACCATATCCCTGCAAGTCGCACAGCAGACTGTCATGCCCGACTGACTCATCACCTGGCATACCTGCATATAGGATTAATGTGTGTTCATGAGGACTATTATTGTTTCAAATGGTAATCCTCTGAGGTATTATTTATTAAAAAAACTCTTCAATCCCCTTAAAGTGAGACACCGTGTCAAATCAATAACACAAACAATGTACACAGCTAGTATATCTTTTATTTTTACAGCTAGGACTACTGGCACAGCATCCCTACATTAGAGGGAATCCATCATATTAATGATCCCGAGGCCACTTCATTATTCACAGAGAAGCAGCTCGGCTGTCCAAATAAATTATCATTGGTGTTCCATTAATGGAAGTTTTCAAATCTCGCCACGGAGGATGCCATTAATCTGCACGCAGCGTTTCTCTAGAGTGGAACGCTGTGTGAAGATGAGAAGCTCCCCACTGTCCTCGTTCACTTTCCTTCTGTAGGAGGAGGCCCAATTATGATTGACGTTAACTACTGCAACTCCAGACTGGATCATCTCCCAAGTTGCACACTTTGCATTTTCCATGCACTGCTAAAGGGATATGTGTTTATAGGAGAGGGGTAGAGCCACAAAGTGGTGCTTGTGTCCGAGACTCCGACCTCTCCCCTCCTGATGGAGCACTTTCAACTAATTCGACACATATTGCATTTGTGTGTTAGATAATCGCAAAGCCAAAAAGCCTCTGCTGGTCCCTCGGGACTCCCCCACACATCCATTCCTCCTGCACCGACACACAGACGTGGGCAAACTTCCAGACACATACTGTTAATATTCTGATTGGACATTTGTGGAAGAACCTTGAAAAGTCACATACTGTGCAACTTTCTAACACTTTAATGGAATTGCTTCTCATAATGTTGGCATTCACCGACTATTATGTTTTTTATTATGACAACCTACTGTGGGAGTCAAACTCATTTTCATTTTCTCTGGATGTAAGAGGGCAATAAATCAATTTACTTTAATGCTATCCAGATCGCCTGGCTTACTATCAGACCTTAACAAATAATTGTAACTGTAATATGGCTCTCTGCAGCGTTTACGGTAAAGAAAATGAGCTTTAAAAAAAGGGCTTTTGTTGTGCATGCCGGCTCTTAAGCTCAATTTGCTCTTTTGATAGAAAAATATTCACTGCCTGAAGGCGTTCAGCTGGATTTGTTATTTATTTCCCCACCTACCTACTATCTTATTAATCACCAACTCTAATTTACATACTCTCCCTCTGCCCACAACAGGACATGACGCTGTCATCTGCTTCCTGGCCAGCTCATTGTACCCTGAGTCAGGTGGTGAATGGGAGGCAGTATTTATCTGTGCTTTTTGTCCAACTGTGAGTTTTTAGTTCAAGGCTTGCAGTATGCCTCCAGGTCTGGAAGAAGCTCGGGCTTCTGTTACTGCCACCCGTCCTCCTGCTCTTGCACCTGAACCTGTCACCGCAGGGACTGGAGTCCCACTGTTTCCTACGAGCTGACCTCTTTGGCCAAAAGGATTCAACACCTGATGTCTGTAATGAACACTAGCAGCAGAAAAACTGTTTATCATATAAAAATAACCACAGATGTATGGATTGGTTGACTCCTTTTGATGTTAAAAGAAGTCTAAACTGTGCTGCAAATGTGAATTTCCAAGTATCCAGACTGATTTAATTGTGCATTTCTACAGCCCATGGACTGTTCTGGCAGGTCAGAGGTGCTCTATTGGCATACGCCTTGTTACAATGTTTAATGCACACAAGGGCCTTGTGGGAAAAGCTGCTTAAATCTCCCCATTCTCCGCAAAAGCCGGCTAGGCCAGATCAAATTAAGTGGTTTGATACTTTCTCTGCCAATCGGATTAGGGTGATTAATTCCCAAAAGTGTTTAAATGATTAAAGCTGGTTAATGGGCATCAGGAAAGTTCATGGTGTCAGGAGTTGGCTTCCATATCAAACAGGGGTGGAGGAAAGTCAATAAGAGGTTACTGTAAAAACATTTTCTGATTTAGTGTTGCTGGTTGTCAATCAACTGCACATGAACACCTGCATTCGCAGCTCTAATTATCTTTTTGTTTCTTGAAATTACAAGACTCTGGGGAGAAAATGCTTGACAAATTGTGCATCTGCTATGTAGTGACACCGTGCCTAAATATAGAGTGGAAAATGGAGCAGAAGAAAGGGGCACAACGAGGACCATAAATATTCACAGTCCATACAGAAGGCTGGCAAAAGCCTGGTCCAAGGAGAAATCCTCCCTTTTCCCAAATTATGCTTAATGTGGCACCACTGGGTTATTCTGGTTTCATCATCATGGTGCCTCATTCTAGATTTGGATGTGTCGCAGATGTTCCTGTGCCATTTTCACACAGATCTTCATTAGAAAATGTTACCCTGAATGCTGCTGTGAGCACTGATGGAGAGAGAGTAAGACAGAAGAGTAATGGACAAGTGGTTACAGATTCTGGTCTCACTCCCCACCCCCTCTTCTAATATACTCATCTCCTGAGGTAGAGGTATCCATCATGGAGACGGCCAGGCGGTTATGCCACATCGCCTCACGCATGTGAACACAAGGTGACTCTGGGAGAGACGCAGCTCGTGTATGCCCAGTCTTATAAATTCAGCTCCATGTTTCCCCCATAAAGTGTCCATCAGCACCTTAATGCATCTCCCAGTGAAAGTGACAGAGCCTGGGCTTGCACATTATTAACTCCAGACATTTTTATGGGCCTGTGGAACAGAGTGCTCCTTCTGAATAAGATATGTGCCCCGTATTCAGTGGCTATATATTAGTCTTTTAGTTTTTGGCATAGCATTACAGCCTGTGATAAGCCCTGATTTTAGTGTGTTTTTACATGAGTCCAAACCACAGACCGTGTCTCTGTAAATACTGTAGTTATGTCATAATTATCCTCCAGTGGGATCCAAATGAATTAGTCTTAGTTTTGCTGTTTGGATCTCGCATGTCACCCATTTGCTTGCATGGGAAATACATCCATACTAATGTTATGTAAACAGTGTTTACAATGATAAATCGTGGCATGGAATCATAAGCAGCTTAGCAGAGTGGGGTTAAAGGCTCCACCAAATTGGCAGGCTCATGATAAATGCATGGGATTTGTTTAAAATATTAATCAAATATAAATGTGCAATGAATTTAATAGTGGCTTACCCCTGAGCTATTCGGAGCCCATTCAGTGACATCAGCAAGAAAATGAAGGTAAATTGGCACATTTTTGGAAAAACAACAATAGAATCTAAAATTATGCGATGAAGGAGAATCCTGAAATTCATGCAGCAGAAAAAAGCTTTATAAAAAAAGATTTTGTGTTGTTTTTTTTTGCGTTTCCTACATTTTGTGGGCGTTCTCAGAGGGGAATAACAACACTCAAAGAGCTTACGACGTAGTTGTGCCAGTAAAACAAGCAATGCAGTAACTCAAGGACACAAATCTTATGAGTCTGCAGAGTGGGATTGCTGGCTCGTGTGATCTGAAGTATATTTCAGTGGGCTAACAACCTGTTTCCAAAGGACTCACTGCTCATGCAAGGAGGCTAAACAGCACCTCTGGGGGGAGGACGCCCAGGCAAAGTGGTTCCAGTAAGGAAATGTCAAATCCGTGGTCACTAGTAGAGTTTGCAGCGCGCATCACGCAGCCAATCAGTCGGCTGGAGTCAGCTCAGCCTCTGCCGGAGTTGTTTTGGAGCCCGGGCTCAGTGTGATACTTGTGCGTAAAGATCTACCTGCCAGACGCAGCAGCAGCGGTGCCATGGCAGGCGGCGCTCAGCGAGCAAAGTCCATTCTCACACACACGGAATAACTTCCTTTTAATCGGATGGCAAACGTGGAGCTGCGATGGCAGGATCACCTGATGAGGTGAAGTAGAAAGGTGGGTCCGTCCGTCTCGACTCAGTTGCGCCGAGGAACGATGCTGAGCAAAGCTGAGGGAGGATTTTCCACCACAGGTAAGATGATTTTCGGAGATGTTAAGCTACTAGTATCCAAATAATGTTCTTCGCCTATTATTCCAGAGTAGATATGGAGATCTCGCTTTAATGGAAACGGGCAAAAAGGGTTTGGAAATATTAAGATTTCCCTCATGATCATTTATATGAAATTTGAAAATCAAGTACTTTAAATTTGACGAGGTTAAAAAAAAAAAGGTGTGATGTCATCAAAATATTGAAAATTGTGATTTTGTGTGTGTGAGTGAGAGTGAGAGAGAGAGAGAGAGCGATATATATGACATATATGAATACACTGTGGTAGACAGAGAAAGCAGATAGAGTATAGCTCATGGTCATTAATAATTGTGGAGTCCAGCACACACTCACATGTGCTAAGTGCACATCTTCATGGTGTGAGATGAATTATTTGTGGATGTGGGATGTGGTTTTTGTTGTCTAATGTGGTGTGTAATGGAATTCCCTGTTATCTGGAGAGTGGCTCAGCCTCAGAAGCATGTGAGATTGGAGACCGCAGGACACAGTGTTGAAGACACAGAGTCTTTGGTGTGTGTGGGCTCAGATTCAGCCACTGGCCCACATTATTCTCGCTTCTCCGCTCTTAACAGCTCTGAAACCTACTGAATGCATGAGCTTTTGTTCTCTAGGGGTCACAGAGGCCAGAGGTCTGCTGCAAGTCTTCTCTGTGGGCCAGGAAGTCAATGCCGAATAATATATGCAAACAAATGCAATACTCATTATAATAATAAATATCAGCTTTGTGAGGGTTCCTATTTTATAGTGTTTGTTTAGACTCTGTCAGAGGCATTGATATAATCCTTGAGGCTAATGTTGCACTAGATGGCATTTCATTTTGCCCAGCCCAGGTTGTTTGTGTTCAGGTCTGTGCAACTCAATCGCCTCCCAAACCTCATAAATCAGGCCCTCTGTTTTCTAATGTGTGAAAAGCCTCTATGTTTTCTTGTCTATTTCCACCCTGTGGCTCATTTCACACTGAAATGGCTTTCTATAATACCAAAGTATGATTCAGTCGCCTCTGTGGCTTTCACCTTATTTCATCCTAACACATAGGATGAACGATTACTTTGATTGATGAAGTCTTTTTTGGGCCCAAAGGATCTGACTATTGGTGCTGGATTTGTAAAACAAAGTATTGTATTTGCTGTCTCAAATCTGGACATGCTCAGATCCCTCAGCCTCTCATTGGCTGATGTGTTGCCTTAGTGACTGCCTCTCCTGGCAGTGTGTTGTTGTTGGTTTTTTTTCCATAAACGTTAATTTTATACTGATTTTCCACTAATTTTATACTGATCTTCCACTCATTAAAAACATTCAGGAGGACTAAGAAAGACCAGTTCAGACAGCCACAGTAATCAGTGTGCAATGCAAAGTACAGCCGGATGCACTTTCCCTGGGTTTCATTTAGGCAGCTGTGACATGTGGAAGATATTTTTTCTCTAAATGTTTGCATCCGAGGGTGTGAGATGCAACAGTTGAACATACAGCAGATGGTGATTTTATGGCCCAGACTGGTGAGAGCTTGTGAGAGGAATGCTGATTCCAAAGCAAGAGAAAATCTTTCCCGTACTGAATTCATGTTCTATATTATTACAATACTAAAAACCCAATGGCTGGTCTGACTGAATGTGCCCTGGTTTAACTGAACGGATGGTCATTTATTGCTTTTAAAGTTTTTATGAATCCTATTTAATTGTAATTAACTTATCTCTCTAGCTCCCAGACTGGCAAATCTTTTTTGGACTTCATCCTCTGATCCACTAGACATTTGAACCTGCCATCATGGAAAGCCTCAGTGAGCTCCAGAACCCCCTGCTAGACAAAACCAGCCGACAAGTGGTGCAAAATGACTACCAGGGTTACCAGTGTGACTACCCAAGCCAGCCTTATCAGGACAGCCTCATTGGCTACTATTACACTGGGACTAACAGCGAGCATAAAACTCAACAGTTCCTGGACGCCAAATCCCTGCATCTGGCTGTGGAGGCCTTCTACGGGCCCAACTTTATCCTGTACAAAGACGACGTGAGCCTTCACAGCAAGGACTCCAAGAGCGAGAGCTTTGAAACAACTTTCACAGAGAGTAAGGACACGGTGTTGGATGGAGTTTCTGCAGAAAACCCTCTGGACAGCACGCAAGGAGAGAATGATGCAAAGATCCAGACTGTGTCGTACGAGGTGGAGGAGGAGCAGGGTCCTGAGTATGAGGTCAGAGGGCACACCAAGTTATACGTTTTCTGCATATGTGGCAGTTTGCAATGCTTTAGTGGTATTTTATTACGAGAAGGTGCCTGGTATACTGGGCCTTATACATGATTATACAAGTTTATCACCCCTGCTACATGCTAAATGGGAATAATTACTGTAACACCACCGGTTAAAGAGCAAATTGATGGAAGTAAGAGTCATTTAGCTGTGTTTAGAGATTGAAATTAAAAGGAGTTAACACTTAGTCATACTGTAACTGACAGGGACATCTTTCAGCAGAAAGTGAGCCATGGTGTGAATAGGGATGCTTATTATTCCCTTTACCATTCTAATAGACAGAGTATGATTCATGCTCATTTCTCTCATTTCTTCTCTCTAAATTGTCAATTTGCTGGAGTCTTTCAGATCTAGTGCAGAATAATTGTACACCTTTTTTAAAATAATTACATTCTAAGAAAATGACACATCTTAGTTTATCTTTCCAGGCTATTGCTTTTTTAGGACTTCACTCTCCAAAGAAAAGTGTGACAGGAGAAGAGCAAAGTCATTTCAGAAGTGGTAAAAATCTAATTTCATCCAGGGACACTTGTGAAGTACCCAGGGCTCCGTGCTGGCAGAGGAAGAAGTATAGCACCCTAACTGGGCTGATGATCGAGCCGGCTCTTTTCACTCGGAGGCCTGGCAGATAGATAGAGACGCAGCAGCGACTGCCATTAACGGCATAAGTAATGTTGTGCTGTGAGGGTATTAGGCAGGACTCCGCTGATGCTTGGCTGTAGGAGCAGGTGAGCCTGAAGCGAAAGAATTAATCTGATGAACAGTGCTCGGATGAAAGTCGGGCTTGCAGCTGGAATATGAGACTTTTTGCTCAGCTCCTGCGTTTCTTCTCTTTCCCCTCCTGTGTTGTGTGTGTGTGTGTGTGTGTGTGTGTGTGTGTGTGTGTGTGTGTGTGTGTGTGTGTGTGTGTGTGTGTGTGTGTGTGTGTGTGTGCGCTAGGATTCATGTGAATCATGAAAACACAAACAAACAGTGACAATCTAACATTCAGAGGACTTTTCCAGCTATGGAGACACAAAATAATACATGCCAAAATTCCAGGATATAGAGTCTGCACCTGTTACTGCAAGAAACTACAGCTAGTTTTCATCAGCAGTTGACATCTGTGTGACAGAGAAAATATAAATTGCAGGTAATAGAGTAACAAGAGCGCGTGGGTGATGCCACTGTGGGTCAGTGGAGCCGAATGTCCCCTCCAGACTCTAACGAGGCCTTGGAGAGCGCAGTGACAGGGTTGTTAAAGGCACTGGGTTCTCCAAGGCGGCCCATCAGCTATACTGGCATCAGACCAGACTGGGAGTGTGTCCCCAGCCGGCCGGACTCGGTGTCAGTAGGACTGAATACACCAGTCACTCAGAACTGTAATCAGGTCTTGCTACAAAGATAAAAAGCAGATTACTGCTGTTTGTACCCACCGGTTTATTCATGTGATGTCAGATTATGTTATGACCAGCTGCTGTTTTGATGGATCACACCCGGCTGTCCAGGTGGACAGTGTTCATAAAACAGATAACAGGGAGCTTCGTAATCTTCTCTTGGCGAAGGTAGCTGAAACTGTTTGGATAGTACAGCACTGCTATCCTCCACTTGCCTGTAGCCCCTAAGGTGTCTACACGGAAACGTCCTGAAAATAGCACAAAATAATTAAATCAGATTCTGTAGTTTGGTAAATGTAGATCAGATTAGAAGCCAGGAAGGAAAATTGTGTTTGGTAAATGTAGATCAGATTAGAAGCCAGGAAGGAAAATTGTGCACATGCTAAAAAACTTGGTCCACAGCACTCGAGTACGGCTCCTTTCTTCTCCGCACGCCTCCCTGACTGTTCTTTAATTACCTCTAAAATGGCTGGTTCCGTTCCTGCCTTACATATTGATTTTCATTTTGTGCCTTCTCTTTCCCTGCTTTGATTGATCCCTGCAGGCTGCAAGACGAACAAATAAAACTCGCTCCTTATGGGGGCTATTTATTTAGACAAACATCCACTACGTCTCTGGGACAGCCGAGAGGAGAACAGCAACACTTAAAGGTCACCCATGCAGTCGCCTTGCCATCCTCGCTGCAGACGCGTTGGGCCGATGTAGTCTGAGTGGCATTCGAATCCATCATTCATTAACCCACTCAGCCCTTGTGGCCCTGGGTATGGAGACACAGTATTGAGAACCTGTTGGACACTTGCTGCCTCATAAGACGCCTGGTGTATTGAGGACACGGTGGAGGTCTCTCGTGCTGTAGAAGCAATTTAGCACATAAATGAAACGGCCTTCTTGCTGTTTCCCCTGTCACTTTGCAATGATGGAACAATCCGTTAATCCCGTGTTATCTGTCAGCCCGCTCATGGGTGTTGACAGAGGCACCAAATCCTTTCTGGCTGGCTGAGCACATCATGTCCTGGGTGGTAGTGGAACAAGGGCAGATACACTGGCCTTGGGGGGGGGCAGGAGTTGTCAAGCTACACCACTATGAACATGTTTAAAGAACATCCGACTATCCTCACATGTCACCCTTACCTCATTATTATTTAGATGTCAGTCTCAAGATCACTGCACTCACCATTTGTCTCATTTTTATCATTGTGTTGATTGTCTCACAAATTGTGTTAGGAAGTACAAGCAGTCATGTAAAAAGTGCATCATCTTCTCGTTTTCTGACATTTAATTATTCTTCATCAACCCACTGTCTTCCAGAGTGACAGCTCCAGTGACAGTGAGAGTGAAGACAACTTCTTTGTGCTGCCCCCTCGGGACTACCTGGGCCTAGCCATCTTCTCCATGCTCTGCTGCTTCTGGCCCTTGGGCATCGTTGCCTTTTACTACTCTCACAAGGTAAAAGGCCCAGAGACCTCGAGCCCGTCATTAACTCTGATTACACTGCATTCTATTTAAGGTCAGCGAGCACAAGCACTCAGACAAGTGCTACCACAGCCCATTTTCCTGCCTGTGACCCTCCTTTGCAGTTGTTTCAGATGATTGACTACGTAAATTCAGCAAGTTCGGAGCACTTGTCAGTCATCTGTATTCACTTTAGGAAACCATTAACATTGAAGTTTTTCGGTCTGCAGTATGTATGTGTCAGCAGTGCACTTTTATTACATTATTTTTAAGTGGTTGCATCCATAGCTGTGACCTGAGTCTACTGTCAGTATCTTCCTGCAACCTCAAGCAAAGCACAGCACATCTTAATGGTTTTGCGACATCTTCCACAATAATTGCAGAGACAATTATATCGGACAGAATATAATGCGTCAGTAGAATAAATAAAGGCCAGACTTATTTTTTTGATAGGAAACCAAAACACCCAAATAACACATTTGTCACTGTCAGAGGGATAATGACCTAATTGCCATGGTAACTAATGGCTCCCAAAGTGGATTTCTTGTTTTCTCTCTTTTGACTGTGGCTTAACACCTACTCACCCACTCTGTGCTGATGAGTAAGCTCATTTCACTCTCTGCTTTGTTTTGTCAGACAGGCAAGGCCATCTCTAAGGGAGACTTCTCCAGAGCAGGAATGAGCTCCAGAAGAGCCCTATTCCTGGCCGCTCTTTCCATCACCATTGGAACAGGGATGTATGTGGGGGTGGTGGTGGCCCTCATAGCCTACCTGTCCAAGCCTGGACACGTATAGCACTGGGACCGGCTCGTTTTGGTAGGGGAGATAGAGAGAAAGAGGAATCCAGATGGGAGGAAGGGAAAAGACGAGGTCGGACACCTCTCCTGAAGGCGCGTGTCTGTGCTGCTGCCTGGCTGTCTGCAGAAAAAAAGAAGCTCTATGAAGAGAAAAGACTAAACCAAAAAGACAGAGAAAGGAAGAAAAAAAACAAGATGCGTGGATGGAGTGTTACTTGGACTGCATATTGATCCGGACTGAATCTTTCTGGGAAACAACACTCCCACCAAGGTATTCCACCACGTCAAGCTGAGAAGGATGACACCTCCTCCACAAAGACTGTGCTGTACTAATATGTTAAAACATAGCAGTAAAGAACTACCTACCTTTTACCACATTAGTCGTTTACAGCAGTTTCATTTTACCTTTATAGTAGCTGTATTCTCTGCCAACACTATTGCAGGTTGTATATTGTCCACTTTGTAAATTAATTTCTTGGAAAAAAACATTAAGCCAGTGTGCTTTTATGTGATTGTTTATTCAAAGAATATGTCGGAAATTGATCCCGTCAGTAAACAGAGAGAAGTGGACCTTAAATACAAAGAGAAAAAAAGTGTACACAAAGTTGCTGAGCGGTGGACAAGAGAGTTATTTGTGTTTATTGTGTACCGTAAATAGAGTCAATAAATACATTTGGCATGAATAATGAAACATCATCTGCTCTGTCTCTCATCTCTTATTCATTGTTTCTTTGGCACTGCAACACGGGGTGCTTTCACTTTAGGGGATACTCCTGCAGTCGCCAGGGGCTGAGTGGAAAGCTCAACTAATCAACAGAAAATAGAATCTGTGAACCAAAGGCAGGTGTAACAAACTGACTGATCTGTTGTCATTGAGAGTGTTTAAACCCGTTAGCAAACAAGTAGAGAATTGGATAGCAAAACTGTTGAAATGGTTTGTTTCAAGTAATAAATTATAAAAACTATGTTTAGCTAATTAACTAAATATAACTGCTAAATACCTGAAATGTAAGATGTGTAACCAGTTGGAATAGTTATCTAAAACTAACAATGGATAAAAAGTTTAAATAGTTATCTAAAAGTAATAATGGATAAAAAAGTTTAAATAGTTATCTAAAAGTAATAATGGATAAAAAGTTGAAATAGTTAGTTTCAAGTAGGGAATAAACAGTTGAACAGGTAAACTAAAAATAAGGAAAGACAGGTGAAACTAATAACTCACAGTAAGGTATAAATTAATTGAATTTAATTGAGATGTCTTAGTTTCTGCTTCAACAATTGGTAGCATAAACATGCACATTTAACTACCCAGTAACAATTTGATAGTATTTAACAATATTGCAGCAAAATCCACTTTTATATAGGTAATCATGTTAGATAAAACATCCAGTTTATAATACATACAGTTAGTTTGGAACATGAAGGCCTCGGTTGCTGAAGGGGCTCAACTAAGACTGTGGTAGTACATCAGGAGCCAGTGAACCAGACATGGATTGTGTGACTAGAGTAGCCTGTCAGAGCGTATTGTCAACCAAGGACCATTATATTGACAATTTCCTACTGCTGGCACAAGCCTCTGCTGTAACTGCCATGGCTCTTCACCGTCTTTGGCATCGCTCACTGTCTAGCGGTGTCTTGAGGTGACTTTATCTGCCAGACTGCTTGTGAGTATCAGCAACAATGTCTGCTCTCTAAAGTCAGAATGTCGAAACAAAATGAGACTTTATTCCACTCCGGGACTTGGAACGACCATCATGCGCGTTGCGTTCTCTTGCCCCACCTGGCATCTCATCAGAACATGGGCCTCCAGAGCCAAAGTGTCCTAAACATTGAACGCCCTTCAGGCTCAACTTGCAGACAGCATCGGCCACATACTGAGCTCAAGAAGCAGGGGAGAAAATGTCCAATACACCTTTAAACCCCATCATTCACTGTACCAGAATAAATGGAGCAGATGGCAAGGTAAGAAAGTTTTACAGCAAAGCTTGCACAGCCTGACCTCTCTTATATGTGTCTGCCTCCTCTTTTGCAGCTTCTCTTAAAGCAAGTCTATAATGCATGAAATGTGGCTCGATGGGCTAGACGGGGGCGAAAGTGACGCTCTCATCAATGGGAGCTGTATGGGGTGCTGAAGTGGGCTCACTCAGTGAGCGAGTGCTGTGCTGCATGTGTTTTCTCTCCCACAATAGATAGGGAGCTTCACCCACGCCTGCTCGCCCCCACACACACATACACACACACAGAATCTATAGCTAGCTCAGATCACCAGAAGCAAACTGATTTTATTAGTCATCCACCCCCACATGAATAAAAACTTTCCAAGAGGCAGCAGCAGGTTGAATCTGAACTTCTGCAAAAATCTGCAAATATATCATTACGGATGTTAGTGCACTTTTAATGTGGGCAACGCAGGTCTTTGTTTGAAAGGAAATATAAACCCCTAACGAGTTTCTAAATATAATCCTTGAATCTAAATTTAACCAACAGTCTGTTTTTTGTCGAGTCATACCCCAACCTGTCACATCTAGCAGATGACAAAAAGAAAACAAGAAAATGAATCAGTCTCGCACACAGAACTAAGCTGAGAAACAAGATGAATGGGCTGAAACAAAATAGAAAGAATCTGAAAGGCAGTGGAAATACAAAAAGACATTAGAGCCGAGTGCTACATTAATAAGGAGCATGTCGCTCTTGACTGTTCATGCGACTGAAAGCCATTTTCAGATTCTTATCATTGCTTTGATGAAATACCTGTCAGCCCTCTTTGCTCGTGGAGAACAGACGCGCAAACAATGTGTTCAGTTTGTGCAATGCCGCTGCAAAAGAGGATGTATTTGAAGTGGTTGCCACAATTACTGGAAAACAAACAAAACAAAACAAAACAAAACAAACAAAAAAATATATAAATATATATATATATATATATATATATATATATATATATATATATATATATTATCTTTTTCTTTTACTAACATTTAATAGAAAACTATGAAACCAATCAAAGAATCCCCCCTGTGAAAAGGATAGAAAAATCAAGTGTAATACTAGAAAATAAGAATTTTTTTATCTCACCACCCAAAACCACAGTGGGAGGATGTGATTGAGGAAGATGGAGACTCTGTCCTGAAGTTTGAAGCTATTGGGGAAATAGTGGTCTTGTAAAAATGTGGAAAACCTCTTGGCTCTGTATTGTGTGTGACAGATCTTAAATCAAAACCACATACTTTAGTTGGTAGATTACAGACACTTGGATGCTGCTTGAAGTTCATCCAGAGATCATTTCCCAGGCAGGCGGATACATTTAACGTTTATTTGATTATGTAGGGACACTTTCTAGGTCAACAGCAGTACCAATGACGTCTCTGGCAGTGGAAGGAAGAAGACTTGTGTCTGTCGCCCTTCTGAGATTTCAACAGTTTTAACAGTTGGAATGAGCAATTAGCATACAATAGTACTAACTCAGCATTTCAGCACACCAGGAGTTTCAGACACTGGTATTCTAACATATCCAGAGCACAATCCAGAGGCAAATTATAGTTAAGCAATGTATTTTATTCTTTTGCTAACACTGAAGGAAAATATGACTTATGGTGGAATCTAAAACCTCCGACAAGATTTAACTCTGTGTCTCAATAATCGTTGATACATACAAAAAACGTACATAAATCATGTATATAAATGAGTAATTCTTTAGAAGACAAGCTACATGAAAGACTTTTAGGTTTTCCTACTTGGACCTTAAATAAGTGAACAAAGAGATGGATTGTGCCCCATTGTAGAAGTCCTAAAAACAAAATACCATATTTACCACATAATAATGCCAGCTATTATTATTCTGCACCTGTATAATAATAGGTTAATCTCGAAGGATTCAGTCAAATAACTCTTAGCTCATGTGCAACATATATAATTTTAATTTACTTGTTCTTTCTTTACTTTACTTTCTTTATTGTATGCTACTTTATACCTCTACTTCATTTTCAGAGATAAATGTAAAAGTCGATGAGTTGTTGTGGAACTCTATTTATTTTACCAAAAAGGCAAATACCAAACATGAATACAAATGAGTGTTGTGGAACTTTGTTTCTTTTTCCTCTTTCTTCTCCCATTAATCATCTGAAAACCTCTCAGATTTAGTCTGTGACCCGTTGGACTCCCCCAGGCTCCAAACCACTGCACTAAACTAACTGTATATAAAGCAGTCAAAACTAGCTCTCTAGCTCTGCCTCAACCAGCGAGAACTGTAAAATGCTACTGATGTGTTGATGCATTTACATTACAATCTCATTAATTGTAGTAGAAACAAAAGGATCTAAGTTCTTCTACCAGCGCTTAGCTTCAGCAGGCTGAATCTGTACCCCCAACATGTTTTTCCATAGGACTTTTCAGTGTGCATGAGGAATTGAAAACATCCCATGCAGCAACTCTGATGTCAGCATCCATTTCTGGAACTCTCTCTCTCTCTCTCTCTGCCTTTCTCACCCCACTATAATATCAGAGTTAAGCTCATCTTTGAAGCATTTCACAAACATGCTTATCTGCCCTCACACCTTTGTCGCACAGCAACATGCCTCTCTCCGTGGCGCCGGTATTTGCCAGGACTCTGGACTGATAAGGACCTCACAGCCTCCTATTCTGGCTCGGCTTATCACTCTTGAGCAACAAGGGAGCACTGTCTCGCTGTTCACGTTTCTCTTCTCTTGATAAGTAAAGACTGGACTTCTTTTTCGCTCTGAGCGTTCCTCGAAATCTGCCGTCTCATGCCAGCAGAAGCATCTAATGCAGCTCTCAGATAGGACTGAGGGAGATGAGTTGGTTTTAATTGCAACCTGAGTACCTCTAACTTTACTGGGAGGGTGTGATGTCATTTTCTGAGACATGAGGTATAAAGCAGAAGGAGACAAAGGCTAGGTATGGAAATATTTAAGCAAATAGAGAATAACACAGTTTACGTACAATCGGATGACTGGATTTGGCATCTGTAACTGCCCACAGATGGCCTGCCGAAACTACGGAGCAGTGATGGCTGGCGGGCAGCTGCTGTAGATGGCCGCTGGTGTTGTGCCACACATCATAAATCTTTCTGGGACAAGCAGTCAAGTCCAACTTCAAGAGATAACCGATATCCATTACTAGAGTAGGAAGCAGCGACACAGAGGAGTCAGGTCTATAAAGCTGAGCTGAGACAGTGAAGGTTATCCAGGGACACAGAACCCCCACCACCCACTGTAATCACTCTAACCCTATAATCCCAACGCATAAGGAGCTTTCAGATTCTTTCATTTTTGGGGCAAAATAAAATGAAATGCATATGTTTTTTTGTAGGGATTGTAATTTCAGTGACGGTGGATGATCTTACAGCTGAAATGATAAAAGGAAATGCCAGCAGGTCAGCAGGAGGAATAAAATGCTGTTTATTTTCCATTATGTAATTCCCTTGTTTCTTCTCTTGCTGTAGTCAGACTTTAATAGATAATAATGAAAGTACAGAGCAGCACTCGATAAACCACAGACATCTACAGCAGACTTCAATCAGCTGCTTAATCAAAAGGCTTGTGGGGCTAAATTAGCTTTATCACAAATAAAACACCAGCATAATATCTTGCACAAACTCTGAATACTGATAAGAGCCAGTTTGAAGTACTGAGATGAGGATTTTTACCCAGTGAAGGGTAAAAAAAGAGCTGGTTGGCTCTGTGTGATCAAACCCTTTGGATGGCTTAGGGGAAAAAATGAACCTTGGTGATGAAATCAGCCCCCAGCCAAGACGGATCAGTTAGCCGCAGTATCAATCCCGTCTCCATTAACCCAGAGCCGACAGCCTCATCACCGAGAGCACCAGAGGAGTGACGAGAGATGAGAATATTGATCAAGAGATCAGATCATATCTGCTCTAAAAATGTAATTTAACCCTTTCTTTCCCCAGTCGGACAGATATGAATCGATGTCAAGACGTACACAGTGTTCTAGCAGCAGGATTTTCATATATTGACTGTATTATACAAAAGATGCAATTGTGAACTTGTAATATAATTCACCTGACTACAAATTCACAAAGGGGTTCTGATTTTGAAAGAAGCTCAATACTGCCCCCATGTGGATACGATGTTGCACTACACACAGGCAGTAAGGTCAGTTTTCACAAATTTCACAAATTAACTGCATTAAAAGTTACAAAAACAAATGTGAATATGCATGTTTGTAAATGTTAATGTACTGCTGGTATATCAGTTTGTAAAAACAGGTATACACACACATTCACACACAGCATTATCTATGATTTCTTTCCTCATTTACTAATTCCTTTATAGTTATTTACTTCATCCCACAAAGCACTTGCAATATTTTACTTTTTGTTGTTGTTGCAGCACTGTACTGCCTTGTTGGCTACTTTTTGATTTACGTTGTTTGCAGCTGTGAAAAATGTCCACTTGGTAACAGTAAAGTACATCTAAACTAAATTAGCACAAGGTCTATTTCCTGACTTTATCCGGAGCTTTCAACCATACCATACTGAAGACTCAATGTCTTTATCTGTGCTAGCCAAGATCAAGAATTAACTGTTGAGGGACAAAAAATAACCTGTTTTTGATTATATTTACCAGATGTAAAACATCTTCAGTCTAATATCAAAGTTTTTAGGAAAAGTGCATTTTATTTTTAACCACTACCAGACAGCTTATTTGTATGAATGAATTTAAAATACATTCTTACATCTGGTTCATGATAACAGCTGGATTTGTAACTTTTTTTTAAAGTACATAGTTAAGTAGCAACAGAGGTGGAAAGAGTACTAGAATATTGTACTCAAGTAAAAGTATTGCAACTATAGAAGACATTTTACTCAAGCAAAAGTAAATATGCGTGTTAAAATGTACTTAAGTAACAGTAAAAGGTCAAAAGTAGGTCAGTGCATTCTGGGTGACGTTACTTCGTGGGGTGATGATACATACTTCTGTTAACATAAAGAACATCTTTAAGTTACAAAATAGGTTGCATTAAATGTAAATGTATAAACAAGTGGAACAACATCAGCATCAAGAACCCCTCTGTCCAAACCGACAGTCTATGAATGCAACTGATTATCAATTAAAATATACTAAATAAACTGCCTTCCTCAGTGTAGCCTCAAAAGAATTAAAGCAAACCAGAAAAGACACAAAACGCACAAGAAAAATGATCACCAATAAATAAAACACATTTTAGAATCAACAGTGGAATAAAACCACAGCAGACAACGTTGACATGTAACCACTGGTACACATAGTGACATGCCACTAACACACATAGTGTAACCACTGGTATTACGTCACAGTGAGGGAGAGACCGCACTGCTCTGATCGTAATGGTTCATGACCTCACAGAGTTCAGCAGCTTGTCGTCGTACTCACCGGTCCACCGCAGTCTGCTCGTTCGTTACCAGATCACACAGCCTCTCAGGCCCAGTGTAACCAGTCCAATCGGCCTCTCTCAGGCCCAGTTTAACCAGTCCAATCGGCCTCTCTCACCCAGTTTAACCAGTCCAATCGGCCTCTCCGGTCCCACTGAGCTCCTCAGATTCAAAACGTTTCGTGTCAGTCTCAGACAGCAGACAGTCCTCATGCATCCCATCGAAGGCCAGTGTTCCTCAGTGAACACAGAGGTCCCTGCTCGAGGATCTGAACGCGCACCTATGCGTTGCGTACCCAGAGCGTGCTCCTACGTCAGTTCATGAAAATGTGTGGTGCATTAAACAAGATATTTGCAACATTTTCACTGTTCTTGTTGTGTCGAGGTACAGTTATTTCAATCATAACCCCATGTGTGATATGTAATATACTACTGATTGTAAGTCGCTTTGGATAAAAGCGTCTGCTAAATGACTGTAATGTAATGTAATGTAATGTAATGTGTGGCCCTTAATTGTAACGCTTGAAGTGGCTCACTAGTGAGCTCAAACATTTATGACGTTTCATTTCCGGAGCACTTCCTCATCGTGGAGCTCTGCCCTCCTGCGGTCATAGGAGGACCTGCAGCTTCTTCTCTGCTGCAGCTGCTGGTTTATCTCCTTTCTTCTGCTCGATTCTCACACAGTTTGTCAGGCTGACTTTTCATGTGACTTTTGTTCTTATACTTTCAAACGAATTTGCCTTGAAATGTAGATATATGTGGGGCGGCTGTGGCACATGAGGTAGAGCGCTTGTCCCGTAACCACAAGGTTGGTGGTTCAAACCCCTCTACCGGCAACATGCCGAGGTGTCCTTGAGCAAGACACCTAACCCCAAAATTGCTCCCCGGGTGCTTCATTGCAGCCCACTGCTCCTCCGGGATGGGTTAAATGCAGAGAAATAATTTCCCCATTGTGGGACTAATAAAGGCTCTATTATTATTATTATTATTATTATTATTATTATTATTATTATTATGTAGTTATAAATAGTAGCCTATTTAGGTAAAAAAGTGAAATTACAGCTTTAAAAAAAAAAAAATACTCAAAAAGTGCAAGTGCACAAATACGTCCTTGTTACTTTACCAAGAGTTCATGTTATTTGTTGCATCCACCCTTTGAGTGCACAAAAATGGAGAATATCTCCATGACAACTGGGCAAATTCCAATTGCTGATGAGGATCATGTGATTTAATCAAAAGTTCAGAACAGCTATTAATGCACATTGTTGTGAGAGTTGTTTTGTCAGCTATGGCTCAATTCTTCTCCCTTTACCCAGCCATGTGTCCACACTGCCTATGAGTATTTGAAAGAAGTTGATTATGAATTAATTCCCATTCAAGCTCTAACAAAAGCCATCTCTCATCTCTGAATAAGTATTTAATGGGACGTAGTTGCACTGATAAATCCGTGCAGCAGAGGGCAGAACAACACCACATTCAGTTTAACTACATCTTGTGTTTGGTCTCAACTCAGCAGCATCTGGAGCTGAGAATCTTCCCAGAGATCTGCATGCACTTAATCTCACCAACGGAATCATATTCCTCACCACCCCATCAAAAAGAAATTGAATGTTAATGTTGCATTAGTGGAAATCTTTCCATAAACCTCCCTCTGATCTCACTTTGCATGGATTGAAATTATCTTCCGATGGTCTTCAACAAGCAGACTGTCCATCATAAGGGATACCGTGAATTACCTCCTCATATCCAATGCAAACAGCTTGATCGTCAGATAATCTGATTTATCATAACCTTCTATTCCACTCTCAGGGGATTAAATAGCTTTGCACTTAGATGAATAATCCTCACTCTGTATATGTCTTGGCCTCAATAACTGAATTGGGTTGAGGGTCTGTGGAGGTGAGGGCTCAGTGTATTGCAAAACACTTCTGTCGCTAAGGCTAAAATGGCTGTTGCTTGTAATGAGAATTCCACCTTAAAAGAGGATGTGCAAAATCATATTTCTTAAGATGTTTGTTGCCAACAAGTGTGAGTGGAATTATCCTGAAAGTTAAGACTGAACAATATGTTCTACCTCCTGTAAGTAGTGAACACATTTAAATTTAGACCTGTTGATGGTATAATATGAAGAGTGAAGGGATCCCTAAAGATTTTATAATCAATCTTAAGGAAAGGATGAAAATTTGCTCAAAATGTCATGACAATCCTTCCCACCATTGTTAAGACATTTCAGAGTGGGCAAAGCAGTGTTAAGACTGACTCTGCCATCCTTAAAGCGGTGTCCTTTGCATGGCAAAAAAAGAGTGATAATAACACTATATCTATATCTATATTTCTAACATTTGGTGACTTAGAAAATGGAAGTAACACATGTTGTTAAACTGCAGAATGATGAAAGAAGCAAGCAACAAGATGAGCCTTTAACCAGTGATGTCAGGTTCAAGAGTATGTGTGTTAAGGGATACTTCTGCTAAAGATACTGAATCTTTTTCCGCTCAGGGAGAATTTTTTAATGGTTGAGGATGCATGATGTCTGAAGTGTATCTATCTTTTGATGTTTTAATGTAAAAAAAAAACTTCCCTAATAATGTGACATGAGCTCTCCATCACAAATCCACCCTTCATATCTCAAGCATGCCTCTCTGTGCCTCTTACACTATTCACGTCAAGCATCTTTCTAAATCTACACTTCAAAATACACCCAACAGTACTACTCCCAGGTTCATTCTACACTGACTGTGAAGGCTCATGCACACATTCAGTTTCTTGTAGACAAATTTGTCCATAGGAATGATAAATGAGAATTCCTGCACTCTGTCTTTTTACTTGCAATTAACTTTATTCATTGCAAGTAGGCCCCAGGTTCACTCTCTGAACGCTTCTTATTACTCAGAAACACTTCAGTCCATTTCCTAGCCATCATTAGTTATTGTGTGTACACTTATCTCTGTCAACAGCATAATTAGCGACCTTTTTCCCATCGGGTGACATTATGGTTCCAATCTGAGGGCCATTCAGTGCCGAGGCATGAGGCAGCATACTGATAACAGCCGTCCCTTGCCCTTTGAAATTGCTCTCTGTTTAATTGGAGTAGAACTCAATTGTTCAACTCATTAGAAAGCCCCATTAGCTAACTGAGGATGAAGTTTAAAATGTGATATGGATTACAGCTAATGCAGACACATAGGCGTCTTGTAAAGCTGAGTTCAAGTGGCGTGATATATAGTTTTATTTGGAAGAAGATTGCCAACAAGTGAAAGCTGTTAGACTTTGTCTAAGTGTTTAGATAAGAGGATGAAACAGCTTGAGAGTCGGCTGGTAATAGCTTCTTTTAAAGTGATTTGAAATCAGGCTGAGGTCATCCTGCTTTGGGGGGGTTTGTGCTTTCCCTCTCTTTCCTGTCCCAAAAGCACTGGTCCTTTAGTTTAATCTGAAATTGAAGGCTCTCAACTGCGACGGATTATGGGGGCTAATCCAAGCATGCAGCCGTAGACTGTGTCCTAATGAGCCCGGCCAGCAGAGCATCAAGTGACAACAAGTAGCTTCTCCAACAACGAGGGGCAACTTTGCGTTTCAGTAATGCCCTGGCGGCTGACCATTTGATTAAAAGGAAAGCAGAACAAATAGACACCAAAAAGCCACATTTAATAAAAGGTGATTTGTATTTTTTATGATTTGTATTTTGAGTTGTACATATTTTGAAATGAAAACACAAACAATTTTAAGACTACAAGTAAACATATGTCAAACTGTGCCCCAGTGAGAGAGATTAATATATCAAGTATTTACAGTGCGAAATAGGACAATTACTTTCTGTCGGTGGGATGGTTCTTATCTGAAATGTCACCATTCAGTAACAAGTAACATTAAAATAAATGCCAAGAAGGAAATGCACCTGACTGCTCATCGGCCATTGGTAGTACTGATTAATATGATATAACTGTTTTACTTGATTAAATTATACTCATCTGACTCTCTATATAATTGTGGGATCTATATACATCAATATTAACACATGGCTCCCACTCAGTCAAATCTTCTCTACTATGTATAAGCAACAACAACTGTAGTTTTGGAAGGTAAATCAGAAAACAAAGTGCATTTTGCGTCCTGTGTGCGGCAGGGAACCGGTGACGGCCAGATGAGTTTTCTTCTTAAAGAAGTCCAGATGCAGGCCAGTTATAGAGAAGTCAATGAGGGATGAACACCTGCAGGACAGTGAGTTATGTCGGGGAAGTTCAGCCCACTGCATTCTCACTCATGAGAGTGTCAGTCCAAAGGAGTGCGATAGTCTCTAGGGACTTTTCTCCTCCTCTGCAGGACTCACGGGATCGCCGGCTTTCTCCTCGGCCGCCTGTCTCTCCTGTTTGCCCTCCTGCAGTCTGTCTTGAGAAACCGTCCCCAGCACTTTGGCGCTGTGCTCCTGCGCCTTGGCCCTGAGTGCAGCGATGCTGTTCTCCCTCAGTTCCTCTTTAGAAATGGTGGACTTGCCCTCTGACCTCTTCTCCTCTGCTTCCACCTCTTCCGCCCTCTGAGAGCTGGGCTGCTGGGGCACGTCACACTGTCCTGTTGCCGGGGGGACTGCTGCCTCCGCTGACTTTTTGTGCATCCCTGCAAAGAGTTGCGGGTATTCAGATTTAGAATAGCGTCTGTGGATTGGTAAGCCATCTTGGACTGAAAATAGCAAGCAAAAATAGTTCTGGTTTAGAATTTAATGTTTGAATGGATCATGGGCAAAGGCTGTCCAGTGTCAAGGATGAAAATGTTTTATGTAACGCAAAGTATATGTTCTCTGTATTTAAATAGTTTTGCTGCTGTACAATTAAAGCATCTACCATAAGTTCCTGCACACTGTTTCAGCCCGTCACTCCACTGTGGTCATGATTACACGTGAAAAACTTTCACATAGAAACCCTGTACTGTTACTATTGAATCATGTGTTACATAAACTCTCCACATCTATCAAAACAACCATGAACTGTCGACACAATGAGACAATGATGCTGAACGCATGAGGGAAACAGCGAGACATCAGCCTCACCGAGCAGCCAGGGGGCGCAGGACTCCATGATGCCGTCCTTGGCAGACTTGAGGATGGACTCTGGCAGGGGGATGGAGTGCCTCACCATGGCTCCATACAGCCCATACTCAGCCATCACAGTGCTGCGGCCCCAGCATTTCTCCCTCTTCCTCCACTTGGCTCTGCGGTTCTGAAACCATACCTGTACCAGGAGGACAAAACACCCAGTTATTAAGAATCAATACTTGTATGTATTGGATTACTAGTACACAGGTTAGTTTGACTACAAAACATTTACACTGATGAGACAAAACTTTGCACACTTTTTATGCTTTTTTTGGATCTAGTGATTAGACCTATACCATTAATAGTTTGGAAATGGCTGATTAGTGGTTTAATTTGAGGGTCGAAAAACATCCAACTGCAGCATTCAATTTGAATGTCTTTGTGCAACTATTGGTACCACTTTCTAATAAGGCACCTTAAAGAGGTTTTTGGCTTTATCAATAATTAACAAATAATTTACTAATAATGTACACGTCAGCCATCAATAACACAATACACTTTGGGTTGTTAGGTTGTGAAAAGTCCATGTGGCAGCTTATTTATCCTTTCTTTTTGGATTTTGGTCCATATCCTCTGCAGCCATTTTCTTTTTTGATACCTATTATAACTGCAAACATCAAAGTGTAAACACAGTTTTATTTACCTCAGTATTTATAAATGCATTCCAAACCTTAATAACTGCATTATTAAAAAAGGATAAACACAATCAAATGGGAATTTTCACAATCCAAAAGCTGTTAGGAATGCCTTCTAACTGACCTGTAAATATATAGTACTTTATTTATTAACCTTTTCCAAAAAACGATCTTAATGTTTTACTCAACTACTAATTGTTTGTGCATTACACGAATATTTCATAGATGACCCATTCGTGAATCTCTAGTGTGATTCTTAGTAACTTAAGATAACAAGTGCACCGCTTGGATTGGGTCCATTGATTTCCCATAACCTGCTGGCTACAGGTGTGAGGGATCTGTGCCTCCTGTCACAGCTGATCTCCAGATACCTGTGGCCCCATTACAGACGGTTTGACACATCATGACACTTCACTTGGCCACAGCCAACAACTGCTTAAGGCTCTGCAGGCTGTCTGTCAGCTCAGAGAGAGAGAGAGCCAAATTGATAGCATAGCACAACACAGGATTGTTGAACACTTAGGCACCTCTGATGGAGAGGAGAGGGGAGGAGAGGAGAGGAGAGGAGAGGGGAGAGGGGGGGGGGAGGAGAGGGGGGGTATTCAATTGAAAACGATCAAACCGTTTTCCTGCCCCCCCCCCTCCTGATAATTCTGATGATAACCCTTATTTCGTACAAGATACTTTTTTCTTTTTTTTTTCCAAGAGAAATTGCTTCTCTGCCATCTCAAAAGAAGCCCGCGTGGAGGCTGTGAGGAGGAGTGACCCGGGGGCAGGACGAGGCTGATTGAAAAATAAGTTAATTTCAGGCCCAATCGATGGCGGGCAGGCGGGCAAATATCACGGGAAATTAAACTACCGGGACTCGGGGGAGCAGCGCTATTGACCCGTGCTAATAAATTCAATGTAGTTATTTCATTTGAACTCCCTGCGTCTCTCCAGCAGCCAGCCAGCAGCCAGCCAGCCAGCCAGCCAGCCAGCCAGCAGCCAGCCAGCAGCCAGCCAGCCAGCAGCCAGCCAACCAGCAGCCAACCAGCCAGCCAGCCTCCAGAGCCCGTCTGATTTAACTAATTACACTCAATGAGAAATTGGGTGTTAATGTTATTTAGGATAGGAGCAGGCCATCGGCTTACTTATTTATTTATTTCCTCTTTTTTTTATTATTTATTCTCGACTGTTCTGTTGCAGCCCGTAATGAGAAGGAGATTAAAAGGCGCCTGCAGATGGATGGTCCATGGATGGTCCAGGTCACACCGCAATCTCCTTCCGCCTTGATAGCTTGATTAGGTCGTTAGCGGCTCCTTCTCCGAGAACAAATTGTTTCACATCCAACTGAGCCTGATGAGAGATTATCTGTCCTGGCGAGGAATGCTGGAGGGGGTGGGGGGGGGGGGTTCTCTGATCGATTCTCGGGGACTAGCTTTCCACCATCTCCCCTTAAAACGTGAGAGCAGCTGGCGGCCTTTACTATATTATTTGCCTTATAATATTCACACAAACCAAATAGAGACTAATGAAATGTATTTTAAAGACACTCTTGCTTATTACACCACTGCCTCTATGATGTGAGATTTTCGATGTGCATGTTTCAGTCTATAGAAATATAATAATATCGAATCTTTACAATGATATTAGCAATAGGCTAAGATGCTTTGACTTAATAAGTTCCTATATTTTGCTTTGATTAGCCAAGCATTCGATTTTATATATTTAGCAGAGATTATCTCCAGATATAATGTAAATAAATGTTGTTGTTGTTGTTTTTTTTGGTTTTTTTTTAATGTACGGACCTTTTTGTGTATTTTTCTTTAAATATTTTACAAAGCCAAAAAAATAAATCAAAAGGGTAAGAATGTATTATTTCTTTCAGATGAAGCATTTTTTATTGGAATGAAGGTGTCTAAACGTAGGCTTATTGAATTTTAACACCTTGATAGACTATATCATTGGGACATTTAAAATAAAACTGAATTATTAATAGTTAAAGTGAACCCTAAAGGCTGTCTCTATAGGCTAACAGAAACTGTTTTGTAACATGTTACAAAAGATAATTATGGTCCATGGTCTAACTTCGAAAATTAAAAACTTTCGATTGAATGATGCAGAATTATTATAATGACCTTAAAGACACAGAGTGACTGTAGTATTACCTGTATTCTGTCTTCAGGTAGCTCTGTTTTCATGGCCAACATCTCTCGGGCATAAACATCCGGGTAGTGCGCTTCATTGAAGGCCTTTTCCAGCTCCTCCAGCTGATAGGAGGTGAATATGGTCCTGTGGAAACGGGTTATCATTTTAACATATTGGACATGATATATGGTGCCCTGCAGGAATCAAACTAAAGAGGAAGCCAGTCTGATTTTAATAAAGACGTAAATAAAAACAAAAACAAGAAGTAAAGCAACATTCAACACATTTCCAAAATAAGAGTCAATTTCTATCAACGAAGTCTTTTATTATCCATGTGCACGAACTAAACAGAACATGCAACATTTCTGGATGTCAGAAAACACAAGCAATCTGCGGCTAATGTATAGAAAAATTATTATCAGTTATTTGATTAGTTCATTTTCTATTTTGATAAGCCTAAAACAATAAAAAAAAATAACTTGTAAGAAACCATTACATATTGATATCTGTAGGCCTAAATGGTTAGGCATTACTTTAAAATTACAGTCATGTGAATTTCAGCAAATTGGTCATTTCTAAACAAAATAACATTTGCCATAACCAAAAATCAGCACTAACCGGTGACGTCTTTTCTTCCGTTTCTTGCTTTGACTTACTGATGACTTTGAGAGTTTTCGTTCATTTGAAGATAAATCATCAGAGTCTGGATTTAAAAAACAACAGAAAAAGCATTACAGTTAATATATATAAAAAGCGTTTTTTTTTTGTATTTCAGAATATATGTATTAAATAACTGTTTACACTGACACAACACTGCTATTTTATTACGCCATTTTATTTCACTTATTTCATATAATGTCACACAATATCATTATAATAATAATAATAATACTTATAATAATAACATTCATAATAACAATCATTTAAAATGTGAAAGAAAATGACAATACACGCCCAGAAGCAGTTTGGAAATATATATATATATAAAAAAAAAAAAAAAAATCATATAGCAGTGAGATCAGTATTTGAACAGAATGAACAGACTGGGATGACTGGGATGACTGGGATCACATCACCTGAGCTCGCAGACTGACTGGTGTCCAGCGGCCCCGCAGACCTGCTGTGAGGCTGCAGGTGAACATCTTGTGCGTCCGACAGCACCGTCTCCAAAAACACCGGCTGTCTGTAAAACGACGGGATCCTACCAGGGTCCATTAATCCCATCCCGACACCCATGCCCATGCCGGCGGGGCCCAGCAGGGACCTAGCGGCGATCAGGTGAGCCCCGGCCGGCAGCGAGCTCAGAGGGCTCCTCGGGGCCGCGGACGGCTCCTTATTCAGCCCCAGGATCTCCTGGATGCCGAAGCCGGTGCACCTGGTCGGCGGATGGGTCGCACTGCCCTTCGGCTGGTGGCTGTTACTCCCTCCATTTGCACCCAGAGAGCTTTTCTCCGATACATGTAAACTTCCCGACAGCACGGCGCCTTGTTTCCCCGTCATGGTAGGCCTATCTACGGATGCTATACTTGGAAAAAAGGCCTATTTTCTTATTATACCGATGGTCCCCAGTGCATGATCCTCTGTATAACACACAAGTGTCCTTTAGAAAATGGTCCTTTTATCCAACAGGTCCATCCCAACAAGAGGCAGGACCCAGCAGCCAATCAGCTGCAAGGATTCAGGATTCCTGTGGATCATGGATGCATTAAACGCCCTCTTGGATACATATCTGCATTTCCTCAGGACTATATGGATAAACGAGGAAGGGATTTAGACTAAACTGAGAAAGAATGGAACAGAATGACTCTTCAAGGCGGAATGAGAATGGAAACTACAGAAGCGTCAGGAACCTGGAACCTACATATTTTAAAGAGACTGAAAGTGACAAAATAGGGAAGGTTAAAACTACAATTTTATCATAGACTCATTTTTTTGTGTAAGATAAACGCTGAACATTGTTTCAGCCATTTATAAACTCACTGCAGACATACAATAGCTTGTATCCGTTTTCGTTGGGCAGTCAGGCCTAATTAAATTGTCTATTTTACAGCTCTTACTTTGAAATGCTGCAAAATTACCTCAATATCCTAGAGTAAATTAGTATGTATTACCTTTTGCTTAATGTTGAATACACACACACACACACACACACACACACACACACACACACACACACACACACACACACACACACACACACACACATAGCTATGATCTCTCTTTCCAACCACTGGCTCACACGAATGGATAATTGATCTCCAGATGCTATGGGAAACTCATCACACGCAAATCAAAGGCCCTCCAAAACAAACCGACAGCTGGACGTTATGGACCCACTCTGCTGCTGCGTTAATCCAGCAGCACAGAGACTACAGAGCCGATTAAATCACTGCTACATTTCCCCGGAGGAGAGGGAGAAATATACAGAATATGGGTCACAAACGGAAGACTATTAAATAATCTCCTGACCTGTTATTAATTATTAATTTATGCAACATTACAATAAAAAGAAAACTAATTTGAACGTTACACTGAATAATCGCTAATTACGCCTGGAAAGTTATATTGGCCTATAACATGATCTTGGCCTGGTCAGGGAGTTGATGAAATATGCAGGTTTATTAATACTATTGAGACAATTAGTAGATTTTTTTTGTATTTGTATTATTATTTTTTTTTCATGTAGAATTTATTGAATTTGGTTGATTTGTGGCTTAATAGTAGAAAAAAAGAGAAAATATATGCTTACTGTGGGTCATGTGATTATTTAAATAACTGTATTTATTCTGAAATTAATAAAGATGCAGAGCAAATGTCTTCTTTATTCTTGGCGTTTTAGTGTCAATCAGATAATGAAAGGGTTGATAATAACAGAGAAAATACTCTCATTTTCATTAAGCTAATTTACATTTTTTTGGTAAACTCATGAAAATGCTGTTTTTCTATTTCCTGCTTATAGTAAAAATTAATTGTGTGTGTGTGTTTTTTTTTTCATTGGCATTAATTGTACTGCAAACCTATAAGAACAAAAATAAGGATTGGCTTATTTTTTAAACATATATAGGGCTTCCAAAAGATTTACTTTGCACACATGGCTTGCGTGTGCATTATCAAAGTGAAAATGCAATAATATTGCAATAAAATGTCAGTTAAAATAATAAATAGACAGGCCTATCATGTTAATTACTAAGTAAAACAAGAACAATCTGGGGAAATGTTGAGCGGATCAACACAACGCACAACATGACTGAACCTAAAACTACACAAACTGTGACTGTAGCCCTACAGAGCCTCAACAGATCCGCACCCCAACGTCATCTTTCATAAAAAAAAATTGTGAAATGAGCTGCTGATTAAGAAGGAGAAAAATATTGCTGCTGCAATTAGTGGCTGGCCAGTTGAAACTAATTAGAGCCTATTTAGCGGAAATTCTATTAATGAAGAAATCAATGTTATTAGGATATGCTAATGACACATCAGCCTTTTGGGATCAAGTCATTTATTAAAGAGGAAGGGTGTGGAGTCAGGATGACCTGTCTATTACAGGCAAGTTACTGCCCCCCTCCACTCCATCATTGCTCCTGCTGCAATCTATACTGGCCTTTTTTTGGTTTGTTGATAGTGCAACACGTCTCCTCTCTGTATGGCTTTTAATAATCCATCTCCTGTGAAAATAGCTGCATGCTGATTTACATGCAGCAGAGAGGCTGCCTAATAAGGCTCTAGATTAAGGGAAGATCTAGTTCAGTCATTCGTGTAGATTGGGTTGCCCATCAAAGACCTGCAGGATCTGACGGCTGCAGATTAAAAAGCAAACAGCTGTTGGACATTTTTTTTGTTTATCTGCCCCCCCCCCCCGACCACCCCACCAACCCCACATCCTCCCTCTGCTCCCTTCACTCCCCCATGTTTCTGCATGTGTCATTTTTGGGCGTCTAATGCAAAATTAGAAACATAGTGTTCTCAGATGATGTTAACAGCCCAGGTATTAGTGAGCAATGATAAACGTATGCAGCCTGTAACCTTCAAACGGGTCTACCTCTGCAGGAGGTCAATAACTGATAAGCAGCTGCAAGCAAAAGCAGCCCACTGTAATGAATATCATATCCTGCTGATGTGACTGCTAAAGCTTAAAATGAATTTGTGATAATGAATAAGAAGACAACTTTTTATTGTCTTTGCAGGAAGGTCACAGCAGCACTGGGAATACAACTGAAAGCATTAACTGATCCACAGCAGATAAGATTTTTGCACATAAATATGAATAACTATTTCTCAAGAAGTCATATCCCATTTATGAATTTCTACTTATGCAACACCGCTGCACTCAATGTCTCTTTTTTTTTTATGGGTTGATCAAAGTGGAGTAAAACCCTTTATCTACTTTCTAAGACTAACAGATTGTAAGCAGAGTTTCCACTCAAACATAAGGATAAAAACCTATTAGGCAAGACGCTATTGGACTCAGTCTCTGTAGTGCTGAATCAAGCTGTGTCCTCGGTGTTGAAAACAGGTTGCAGGACAACTTGATGACAGCAGACATGTAGAGCCGAGTCAGGGGAAAAAACTAAAGCACAGTCAGAGCCTCATGCTTTCCCAAAGCACTGGATGAAGTGAGGCGACGCCCCCACCTCCCTCTCCCCAGTACAGAAAGAGTTTGCAAGCCCCGCAGCTTTCTCATGGCTCCTCCACAATGGCATGTTTGGAAGCTGCCCGTCGGCATTGCTTAATTAGGCGAGGAGTTGATTAATTTGCACTAATTGACAGCTAATTTAAGAACTCAGGGCACATCGGATTGACGTTTGTCGGGGCACAGAGGCTATGCGAGGTCAAGGCAATGCACTGCGGATGGATGGAGGAGCTCTGATTTTTCTCTCCCTCTCTCTCTCTCCATATGGATGACCAGCTCTGTGGGGACTGACCCGTTTCTTGAAAAGGCTGTCTGGCTGGAGGGACCATATTGTGGCTGTCAGGTCGCTTACTATGTCAACGCTCAGCGGACTGAATGTTCAACAAGTATGCAACCAGTGCTAGTGACAGCAGTCACCTCCAGTACTGAAACATTCTCATTGTCAGAAGGGGTTTATAAGTTGCAGTGATTGACCATAATTAATTTACTCAATCATCATAGGCCTACATTTATTTGACAGCTTGACAAATCAAGAATTTACATAGGCCTACAAAAAATACGATATATTATTATAGATTTAACAGTAGCCTTGATGAAATAGTTCAAATCAGGTATATCTCGACCAACTACAAACGTAATATGCTTACACATGCATAAGTAACAATCAAACAATAATAGTCTATCATATATAATAGGCCTATTATAACATAACCATTTTCCTGCAGAATGAGTACCTTTACTCTCCTATGTAGCCTACATTTAGCCTATAATCCACTTGAGTAAAATGTTACTTGTAGGCCTAACGGAGTAGTTCTACAGAATATACTGAACACATGTACATTACTGTACATTATCCAGGACAGTTTGGCAGTTATTGGTATTATTTGGGGTAGTATGTTATTTTGATCACCTCCTGTATAGACTAGCAGCACACACTGAGGAAGCCATTCTCTCTTCTGAAACCTACAGAACTGAAAATATAGTAATGTTTTTGTAAGGAGGGGTGAGAGGCGGGGGGTGAAGCCACGGAGGCAATGGCGTCCGTGTGAATCGGAAGGCCGATTAGGGGCTTATTAGCGGCCCGGGGAGACGTGTAACTCGTCGGGAGTGAGCGGCCAGAGCCCCAGCGACATCTCCAGCAGAGAACAGTCCGAGGCATTGTCCCACCTAATTATGGCGGATGGACTTTCTTTTTGTTTCCCACTCGGCATGCCTGTCTGATTCTCTTCTGGCTCGGCCGCTCGCTCCGACAACACTGAAGTGTGCTAATTAGAAAAGAAATGGTCCTAGTAATTATGTCAGCTCTCATTAAAGGCGATGACAAAGCGCAATATTATTTTTACGCAATGTTTTGTGTTGGGGGACCCTGCCTCAAATGCTCATTAAATGGAAAGCATGCCCCGGTAGCCCGGAGAACACTCTCACGTCGGAGCTCCTCTCATGCTGCACTTTGAGGAGCAGCAAGTTACTGCCCTAATTAAAAGTTGAACAGTCTCTAAAAGAGAAACAAAAGTTAGCTGCTTTGGCTGCCAACTTAATTATATAAAAAAAATTAAAAAGGCAATCATCTTTTTAATTATTTTAAAACTTTATTATACAACTTCACAAATTGCAAAAAAAAAAAAAAAAAAAAAAAAAATGTAAATCATGTTTAAAATAGAAATAAGAATAAATAACGAACATTTCATCAAGGCGGGTCTACCAGCAAAAGAGATGAGAGGAAATAAATCATTCTACATTTTCTGTAAATGTAAAGGCATCGATCTATGAGGACAACAGGGTCACTGAGAGAAGACCTCAGCTCAAACCATTCATTCTAGCAATTTTACTCCATTTAATGGTCTGAGAGCAGAGTATTTGAAGTGTGTTGTGATGCATTTTGGTAAGCACATGGATCAGATTCACCTTGCGGTCCCACATTTCCTGTTGCTTCAGTAAAACACATGTCACTTCTTGGGCCTCTCCAAGATGTTTAGAAACTTCCCCCTGGTCATTTCCCTGGCTGGAAGACAAGAAAACACAACGTCACATATTCAAGGTGAACCACTGTTAAAGTTAAGAGAGCGTTATTTCAATATTATGCTTGTGAGAGACCAAGACTCTGGCTTGCTTTACACCCTTCCAACAATCTTTCATAAGTTGGTTTTTTCAGTCAGTCTTCCACAACATTTGCCTGCAGCTCTAACCACATCAGAACCCTTGTTTAGTAATGCAAAGCATGTATTTAATATCTACAGTGTCACACTGGGAGGTAATTTATACCAACATCTGTTCATTCAGGACTTGGAAAACAACATAAAATGGAAGCGTAGCTACAAAAGAGTCTTGTGATTTGCTTGATCGCTGTCTCAGTGTAGTGAAGTACTCCGACCTACGCATGCATGAAAGTGTGTGGATGCAAGATGAGTAGGAATAGAAGCAAAATGTCTCTATTAACCTCAACTTGTGATTCTGGAATATGTATTAAAGAAGCAACAAATGACCACTTTAAAGGCAAAACATGTAGCGACATTTATCCAAGCAGTAACAAAGACTTGACATTAAATATGGTTCTTGCAACTTAACCTTTAGGACGGTGGTTTCTACATATAAATCTGAGGGGTTTAAGGAAATAATAAAAAACATATTCTGCAACACTAATGTTTACTTTTCTGTAATCATCCTCAAATTCTGGATAGTTGTATTACTCCAAATTAAAATAAATAAATAAATTAAACTTCTCAATAATACATACAGCACTGTTTTAAAACTTAGGAGAAGCTGTCAATAGTAGACATTTTGGTTTTGTGAAATAAAGTACACCCATCTAGAAGATCGGGTCCCAAGCTGATGCTTATAGTAATAAGATATAGTTGATACTGTAACCTACATGAGATGAGAGACTAGATATCTTCTTTCATTTTGCATTACAATAAAATGCTATAGTTTTAATACTGGCAACAATTTATTTTTCTCAGAGACTATATCACTAACTGTAAAATAATGTATAAATAATTCAACCAAACTTACATAACTGACATAATGTTACTGAGTGCAAATGTTTCCCATCCCTCCTAATTTTCCCACACCTGGTTTCTAGCAACATCTGTGATGCAGAAAGGCCCTACACACCAGGCAGTGTTAACTGTGCCAAAAACAGTCCTACAACAGAATTGTCCCTTCTGTAGTCCCTTTGTCAAACTGGTCTTCACTGGGACAGCAATCATTGCTGAGGATTTTCCGTCAAAGACAAACACTTGTGTCACTGAAGAGACTGTAGGGACTTTTCTGCAGCATCATCACAAACCCTGGAGATGCACCATCCAGGTACAGTGATTACTCTTTGTTAAAGATGAGTAGAGCATCAGAGTCTCAGCTGCATTACAGTTTTTATGAGCTTCAAAGATCACCTCAGCGACTCTATTCAGTTTCTAACTAACCTTGCACATCACACAAATATAAGACTACAGAGCGGCAGAGAGAGGACTGATTTCAAACGGGCATTTAGCCGAAAGTCATCCTCCTTCATGATGCCTGCAATAAGAATATGATAAGCGACTCAGCTGGCTGCTGTCTGACTGAGCGCTGGTGTGAAGTCGCCCCCGCCTCCTCCGCCCGCCCGCTGCGGGTAATGAAAAAGCCGGGCCAGTTAGTAATTTAAATGAGTTGCCCGGTGTGGAATGATAATGGTGCATCTGGGCGTGGGGGCCACATCACCTTGAGGTGTCCCTCATTAGGTTAAAGATGATGCTAATTGGAATGGGATGGATTCATTTTGCACTTTGCTGTCTCTTCAAATCACCCTAAACAAAGTCATCAGAGGACCCCTGGACACGCGTAGGGTGCTTAAGATTGAAATGAAGCCATCAAAATCAGGCGAGGGAAAGCAATTACATCGGTGCGACCCAGAAGCCGCAAGTGCGCTGATGTCACGTTTTGAATTAGGAGCCGTTACACGAGGAACGGTAAAGGGGATTTCTGATTTTTAGGGTGTCATGCTTCTCTCCATCTCTAGATGAGCCCAAACTGTAAAATGGATCAAGGATGGCTGTGCCACTCCTGAGACCCCTCGCCCCACTGAGGGTCTTATTAATTACGGATCAGTTCAGCCTCGCCCTACTCAAATAGAAATATCATTGATATAAACACATTAAAGACCCCATTAAACATAAATCGGTGCTCAATTTATGATGTGTGGCTTCTTTTTATATAAACAGGAAAAAAAAATGTCCTGCAGCTTATTAGATAATATGACAGAAAGGAGAAGGATACAACACAAGATGAACTGGTTTGTAAAGCATACATAGTGGGACCACTGAAAGAGCTACAATGGGACTTTTATATAGTCATAGTAAGAAAAGGACAAGCGTTACTACTCATAATAATAGTTAATCATGAGGACGGCTCTGTTCTTTTCAAGTCTTGCAGTAAGCTGTTAGTGTGTTTCTATCTTGGAGTTTTTATGTGCAATTTCAATTTGCTGATTAAAATACCTTGAAATTTCTAACTCGAAAAATCACAACAAAGTTTTCATGTTTCACTGAGGAAAAGTTTGTGTATCAATAAAAGCTAAATACAACAAAGCAGATTAAGCTAATAAATCATAATGTACATAAAGCATATGAATTAAATCTCCTCTGAAACGTCCACAAAATTGCGACAAAACCTAAATACGAAAAACCCAACAGAAATGCTGTATCTGATTCACGCTTTCCACTTAGTTGTTGCGCCCTCTTCTTCTGCAGTAGTTTAATGACACCCTGCTTTATATCTATGCACCCAACTACCAATATTTGGACAGTAGGTGTCACCATGCATTTATCCATCTTCTCTTGCTGATCATTTGGATTATTGTAACCGATTATTCATTTTTAATTTGTGCTACATTTGAATGGATACTTGGCTAGTCTGAAAGCGAGCCAGCATGCAATACCAGGACCCTAAGACTGAAGCAGCTAAATGGAATTCAAAACCATTCATTTGATCATTTACACCAGTGTAAATTTACACCATTTACACCCTCTTCTCCAGTGTTACTTTGTAAATAAATATTCTTATTGTTTTCTTGTAAACTCGTCTTCTCTCCCGTTTCTGTGGCAGCCTATGGAGCCGGGCCGTGACAGTCAGAAAGCCTCAAAAACAGACGCCCACATACTCACTTATACACACACGCAGGCTTTGTCGTACTACAGGGTGGATCAATACTGATTAGTGGGACTTAAAGATTTGTTTAGTTGATTAGAAAGGTCAATTACTAATTTTGTACTAAGTTAATCAGCATCTTGTTTCCGCTGCCATCCATACTAAATGACACCTTATAGATCGTGTGGGCCTTCTCCTTGCCCTGTTGATTTGTTGCCATCCAATTGTCATTCAGCCCTACATCTAGTTTGAGATTCCATCACAGCCTACCATGACATTTAGGAAACACAGCCACATCCTACTGTATATAATATTAATTTGACCCATATTAGATACTCAACATTGCGATCCATTCTCATAAAAGCAATTTGAAATATTTTTTTATCCATAAATAGACACAACATGTTAACAAACAGAGCTCAGCCAGGTTATCATCAGAATGAGGAGCCAGTATGGAGCAGATAACAGGAGAGGCTGCTCCCACATCAGCCCGGTAATCCTCTGGCTGTAGATTTTGCCCTGATTAATGCTGCAAATGCACATTGCAAAACAATGGAGATTAACCTATATCTGCAACTGGCTAAATATGCCTCGTGGCTATTTAAAATGTTGCTGTTTTGTTATAGTGTTGCTAGGAGATTTGGTGGTGCAACCCAAATGTTTCTGCATTTTTCTGTTCCGCTCCGGCGAATCATTTTCATCAGGAGAATCCCAGGTGGCTCAAATGTAAATGCGAGAGAGGAAAGGCGTTGGTGTAACATCTTACTTTCCCCTCGTTTACGGTGAGTGATCTGGGTGTCATTGTCACAGTCCACTCCCAGCCCCCCACCACGACTCCCCTGTGTACAAAATGAGAGTAATCATCGCAGCGCTTCGACCCCCGCTCACATACCCCCCCCCCCCCGGCTGCCACTCTCCATGGCACGATCCCAGTGAGCCCCCTTGGACCCCTGTTAGCTCCAAAGACAGATGACCACCTGGGTTAACTGGAGTCCTGGACCCCGGCCCCGACTGCCCTGATTCACTTTCATTAAGAGTTAAAAGGACTTATCTGACCCTCGCTGCCCATCTCTGAGTGCTGCTCAGCTATTACGGCCTGTAAGCTTTATTTAATGGATTTAACATCCTCTTTCACCGCCCTCCTCCCCGGGGGGACGAGGGAGACACAGAGGAGATGAGACACACACAAGCAAAGAAACACTTGGTGGCACACATATTCAGCCTGCGATCCCACAGCATGCCCCCCACCCACCCCCACCCCTCTTGCAACACATACACCTGACGCTCATGTTTGTGTTCAAAATTCAATTACCCACTTATTGATACTTCACAGGGATATTTAAGATGCAGACACGAGCTGTGATTTCCCAGGGGAGCCACTGGTTCCTCTTTATGTCCCAACCGAGAGGGCCCACCCCTCCTCTCCCCCACCTCCGCCTCCTCCAATGCATTTTCGCCTGGCTGACACCAGACACACACACACAGACCAAAACAAACACATCTGCACCTCCCAACCCCTGCCCCAGCCTTTGCCTGTTCAAGAGGTGTCCTTATTAATAGGCAATCAGTCAAAAATCATTCATTAAAAAGCCTAAAAGGTTTTACACTCGCACTATGATTAGCTGGGAAAGAAAATCCAATGAATTCCTAATGCCTTTATGGAAATGAGGTGTCATTTCCGATCTGCTCAGGGATGCGGCAGAGAGGCAGAACCAAGGAGCGGTGTGTGTGTGTGTGTGTGTGTGTGTGTGTGTGTGTGTGTGTGTGTGTGTGTGTGTGTGTGTGTGTGTGTTGAGCTCTGCCTGCCTCTGCTTTCACACAGCTTCGACACTGATCCTGCTTGAGATATGGACAGGCTCTATCAGATACAGCTGCAACCTGCTACGCACGTCATCCTGTTGTAAAATGTGTGTGGAACTGCTAAAGATTTTCCAACAATGGAAAATCACTATAGTGGCAGCACTATTATGAAGCAGCACGCCCAATAATTAAAAACATATTTCTGTGGGAGCCAATCTGAGGGAACTAAAGGCACAAGGCCCAAGGTTACTGAACGTTAAGATGATAAAAACTGAGCCGACACAGAATGTGTCACCTTCAAAAGAGACGCACCACAATGTTGCCATTCATCGCAACTATGAGCCCACGGAGACACAGGAGGGGGGGAATAACGAGCCGAGCGGAGTAGTAGAGGTGAGGAGGAAGGGTAGTGGCTGTGAGGAGGCTTCCCCTGTTCCTCATTCAGCGGCTGTCAGCTCAGGCACTTCATAACCGCCCGCCCCGCGGTCAGCCCGCCTGATGGATTGATGGAGGCACATTAGCACCAGTGGGGCCCAGTGAATGCAATCATATTCAGCAGCGGCATGCCTCTAATAGGCCGGAGATTGATCCTGAGCGTGAGGAGGAGGAGGAGGCTGAGGTGAACGTGGGCCCATTAGGAGCTGTCAGGGCAGGGCGCCCTTCAGTCTCACCTTCACACAGGCAGAAGCAGCAGAGGTCAAGCTGGGTCTACGCCATGCGGCATCACGGCGGAGGAAAGGTGCTCTGCGGTGCTACAGGTGGTCCTACTCCCAGAATACACTGAGTGACGCTGTCACCTACATATCAGAGCTTTCAATTACTATCAATTCATATGTTAGTCCATAGACTACAAATTATTTCTTCAATTTGATTTCAGGTTTGATTCTTTTTTACTAGGGTGTTTGATATCATTTCTAAAGGAACTACAGTACCAGTCAAAAGTGTGGACACACCTTCTCATTCAACTACTTTGAAGAATCTAAAATATAAAACATATTCTGGTTTGTTGAGCATTTGTTTGTTTACCACATAATTCCATATGTGTTCCTTCATAGTTTGGATGTCTTCAATATTAATCTACAATGTAGAAAAAAATAAAAATAAAGAAAAACCATTGAATGAGAAGGTGTGTCCAAACTTTTGACTGGTACTGTATATTTAACATTCTTAACATAATTAATATAGCAGCAAACAACGATCTGCTATTAAAGGATATAGTGGAGTAATGTCTACCTGAACAGAGAGTGTGTTTTGTGTGTTGTTTCCAGAGCTTCTCATGCTTTGTTAACATAGCCGTACCTGCTTTTAATACTTGTTGGTGCATGTGAGCGTGCCCCATTGATTCATTTACGGACGCCGCTCTGCACTGCTCTCATATGGCGGTTACAGCTGAAAACGTCAACCCAACCAACAGTGTCGTCATGGAAGCATAGCAGCCACCCTCCAGTGATCCTTCAGGTAAACACTGTTAGCTCTTTTGCACTTTTGCTGTAGTTTGCGTTGTTATCACCGTGAGCTGTGAGCCACTGACTCGCCTTCGCCATGTTGAGAGCCGTTAAGAGGCAATCAAAATGCTCCCAATCTGGTATGTGGAACCTTAAAACGGTAAATTCTCAAATTTTATCTCTCAATGACATACGTTTTTCTAAAATATCCGCCAAGCAACATTTTAGGAGCTGGCCTAAGCCATAAATGTAAATATTCATATTTCTCTTGGAAATATTCTTTCAATTGAGGTGTTGAATGGTATTCAGTAGCCTTGAACACACAAGTGTGATAGAGCACCATCACCAACTCCACCGGTTTGGTTCTCAGTAGCTCCGGCCCTCCGGTGCATCCCAGAGGAACACTCAGCTTTCAATTACCTCCAATAACAGCACTTATCAGAGTCCTCAGCTTTCCCCAGAGACTCGGGGCTTGATGCACGCGCTCAGCGGCCCACGACAGGAGCATTCATCATGGGGTGGAGGAACAGCTGTGGCCTGAGGAAGAGGCACGCGTCAAACCCCTCTGGGACCAGACCAGGCCAGCGCCACACAGCTATTACTTGGGGTGCTTGGTGGAGGAGTAGGCGTGGGAGGGGGATTAAGGGAGTGTTAGACCCCCCCCCCCCTTCACATTCATGTTAATGCATATGTACAAACATGAGTATGCAGTAGGATCTGCACAGTGCACAGTATGCATGGGAAGGCAGAAACCAACACTAGTGCTGCTTAGGTGTATTCTAGGCATAGGGGTAATAATGTTTGGTCGTGACCCCCTTTCTCACTGCACTAGTGTGGCTCAGTTTTCACTGCTTGATTGTGCTCTGCCCATTAACCAGCTTCCTCTTTAATGGTCCACATGTTGAGAGGGGGGGGGCAGTAAATCCTGTCCCCCTGCCCTCGCTCCACCAAGTCTCGTTTACGGGTACTGAAGAGTGCACGAGCATGATGAAAAAGAAGCTGAGATTTACAAGGCCTCCCCCGACAGCCAGGAAAAGGAGAAAATTAAACCAGAGAGCATTAAACAGGCACCCATTACAAGGCTGCTCCGACACCAATAATAACCATCATTGTGTCCCGTCATCCCGAGGTAAGCAACATGATTGCGGAGCCTGCAGGCCTGCACCTGTGACAGCTAACATCTTTATACCAGCCAGATTACATGCCTCGGCGGGTTTAGGGGAGTCAGGGAGATTAGACACTTTTACAACTAAATTCATTTGCGACTTGCGGTCCATGCAAATACACAAACGCTACACAATCTATAACTTGTAAATATAGAGATACTCGCATCAAGGCTTTCTTTATTGATTTCTGTAGTATGTCCATTTGGATATTTGTTTATAATATACCAACGCAGACACATTTCAGTCACTCTACATTCAACTCACTTGCATTCAATTAGAAGATCTTTTCAGATAATTTAATAGATTTACCCTTTGCATCTCTCACATTCAATTATTCATTGTTGGCACAATTTGATTAATAAGTACAGGCTTTTGTCTTTAAGGAGTTTTACAAAGCGATGCACTCATTACAAACCACCACACACACGCCGCAGTGCATCCTTTGTCTGCATTACATCACTTTGTATATCACTTTGTCGTATATGCATGTTGTTTGAATGTAACTGACTTGGAAAGAAAAAGAAAGTCAATGTACATTTATTTATAACTTCCATCCCATTAAGAGGGGGGCTATGCCACAATTCTTCATTGCTCATGTGCTTTTTCACTGGAGAAATAAATACCCATTTTTCTCTTAAAGCACTTAGCAACATCTCTCTAATCCACTCGGATTATGACAATGGAGGCAGTGGAGAATGGATTAAAAACTAGATTTTGCCTTGATCAAATGCTTCAGGACTTGTTCTGAGGGCTCTTGTCAGCATGTCCTTGTTGCTAATATTTTCCATTTAAACAAGATTGACCTAAACCATAATTTCAAGACCTCAAAGTCAATATATTTCTGCTGTTTCACAGAAATGGAGAGTTGATTCTGATTTAGAAAAGTTCCAATTTCTACACGATCCATTCTGAATAAGGATAAAAACATCCATGCCTTTGTGAAGTCAACTTGTGAAGGTTTTGAAAGCGAAAGCACACAAGGATGTTACACTACCATTAATCCACTAGCTAGATACAGAAAGGCTATGAGCACCATCTAGTGGTAGCTTGTGACTACCTTGTTTGCACACTTGTCACATAGATTTTTGATCAAGTGATCAGTAAAGGAAATAAACAAAAACATTGGAATATAGAGGCAATTTATTACAGGTTTGTGTTGTTCGTGTACTTACATTCCTCTAAACCCAGCTGGTAAGCGAGGTTCTGAAGTCCTTTGACCTTCTCCATCAGGTTGGCTGTGGTGAGACTACCCAGCTCTACAGGAAGATAACAGGACCCATGATGAAAGCTCTTAGTTTACGTGTAACTAGTTCCAGCCAAATATTATCCCATTTGACAGGATTATATGTTAAGACTGTTTCTGTCCACAATCTTCCTGGTTGACGCCAACTGAAAACGTTAAAACATAACACCATTTCTACTGTTTCGTATATTACCTTTCAACATCTCAATGTCCTCGCTCTCCAGCTCAGCCATCCATTTGCGGGGTGAATTATTGATGGGCTGTGATGTAAGACACAACAAAGGTCTAAGTAGACAACAAGATTTATAGATCAGGCCTATATATCACAGTATGTCAAGCCTATTTAATTATCAACATTGTAAATCAAAGCGCCACAGTGAAGCTAACTCACATTTTTACAAGATGCAGCAAATTCTGCAACTCCAGGCACTGTATGAGAGATTACAAGTTTATCAAGATTATTGCAACATAAAAAACACATTTCCATAATGACACAAGAGCCGGGAGAATGAACACTTACACTGCTCCGGCCACAGGTCTGGTGACGCTCTGTCCAACTTCTCGAAACTCAGCAAAGAGCTCTCAAAATCGTCACCTATCACGACACAAAATGTTCTTTTTTATTTGTTTTATAAAAAGATTTCTATGAAATTGCGTACATTACATATTTGTATACAGTACCAGTCAAAAGTTTGGACACACCTTCTCATTCAATGGTTTTTCTTTATTTTTTATTTTTTTCTACATTGTAGATTAATATTGAAGACATCCAAACTATGAAGGAACACATATGGAATTATGTGGTAAACAAACAAATGCTCAACAAACCAGAATATGTTTTATATTTTAGATTCTTCAAAGTAGTTGAATGAGAAGGTGTGTCCAAACTTTTGACTGGTACTGTATGTATATATATAGTAATGGCAGAGGTTCAGAAAGAATAAAAAGCCGAGATGATCATTTCTAGTGGTTTTACCCTAAATGATGAAGTACTGTGTGTACATGTTTTGTTGCATGTGGATCTTTTGTCACTACAGTACTTTGGTTAAACCAATATATCTGGGCTTGTACAAAATATTGCAAAATAGGCCCAGTAAGGTCTTTAACATCTGACCCACTTTAAGTTATGTAGGTTAGTGTATAAAAAAACTTAGTCACACTAAATGGAAGAACACTGACGTATAAAAACGTATTACACACAAGATGTATGAAAGTGACCATCATCATGAAAACAAAACAAAAAGAAGCCTAAAGGCATGAGGGCAACTGGTTATGATGGCAAACTGCATGTTAAAATGCTGAACTATAGTAAATAAACACAGCCAGTGTATGGTGATTTGAGATCAGCTGTGTTTTCAGCATGCAGCACCCACAGACGTGTCTCTGTGGTGTGTCTCTGTGACGTGTCTCTGTGGTGTCTCTGTGATGTGTCTCTGTGGTGTGTCTCTGTGATGTGTCTCTGTGGTGCTGCTGGACGCCGGGAACGAGCTGGCTTCTCTCCTCTGGCTTCAGATACAACACCGGGGCTAGTGGAGGCTAAAACATCTCGAAACAGTTCACATACAGCGCTAACATGTGTGTTGTGTCGTCTCTGTCGTCTCGGGGTGTTCTCGCGAGACAGCATATGAGATTAAACAACCTTAAACAGGTCAATTTGACAATTTACACACGGCGTAGCAGGGTAAGGAATTAGAATTTACCTCCATTTGGAGACGCCATCTTCAGAATGAACACGTGATGAACGACAGCCAATCACAGCCGCCGCCCTCGGAGTTGACGTGTACCGGTGTAATTCACAAACAGGCCACCGGGCGGCCCAGTGGTTTGTTGTCCAAGTGTCCAATGCAGAGTCAAGGTGATTAGAGAAGTGTATAAATACATTAAGTACATTGCTTTTCGGCTGGGTGGGGTCAGTTCCTACATTTACATGTACAGTATAAATATTTCCTCTGGCTACCTGAATAAATTAAAACTGCTGCATGTCGAGCAATCTATCATTATCTAATTCTCTATTTTTAGCTATTGAATAACTTATTTACTATGGGGAATACATTAATTTCATATCAATAAATAATGCAGTTGAGTTTCAAAGAGAGACTATACTGTGAGAAGAAATGTAAACTTCTTAACGGTTTTATTTAAATGGACTTAGAGTAGTTTTTTTTTTGCCTCTGCAGTGGTAATATACAGAAGTTATGACATTTTTCAAGTTCAGTTTTCATGGTATACATTGTATAATTGTAATACCTTACATTTATATTAATTATGTATTTTGTTGCATATCTTGTCATTACTGTCTGCAACTCATTATTTCTGCATATTTTGGCAAGAAAATTATTTTAAAAGCGATGTTCCATCCCAAGAGGCTCTCCTGGTTAAATGAGGGTTAAGTAAAATTATAATAATTAAATACATTTAAGAGGAAATACCAATGATATGAACATAAATAAGCAGAGACTACAAGAATATCACTGTTTAATGATCATACTGAAATGTACATGACACTTAGAGTCAGTAGTAGTCTTATGATGTAAACACAGAGGCCAGTACTGGACAGCACCAGTGGCTAAATACAATATAAAAGCACCAAGACAATCCCAAATGAAAATACAGTTTCTGATAGCCTATAAATATGAAACAAAAAGTGTTTTTCTTTAAAACTGACCAACATGGAGATACAACATTTGAACTTAACCAGATTTCTTTCATTACTCCCTTTCAGGCACTTTAGCTTAAAGAATTGTGACAAACAGTAAACACATATTCACATATAAGTCAGAGATTTGTAAGATGTGTGGTGAGTTTAAGCAGCTGGGTGATGTAAAGTGTTTAGAACTTTACTCTTTAATACTTAACAACACTCTGGCTTCCATATTGCACTAATTCAGGTCTGTTTCATGAAGCACTCTCTACACATTATAGACTACAAAACTTGAAAATGTTGAGACACATAAATACGTGGACAGGTTGAGATTCAACAGCAGTTTGTGCAGTCAGTACCTTATGTACCTTATGTAAATTGTCTTTTTCTGTAAACACTGGAAAATCATAAGTCTGTGAGACACATGATTTATTTGAGTCCCTTATATTCAGAACAGGGTTTCATCAAAATATTATTCTCGTCCTCAGGCAAAGCTGACTAAAAATCCCAGGAGTCCATCCACTTCAGGCCGGCCATGGCGCTGCCCGGCTCGTGTGCCAGAGGACCCGTCATGCCGTAGGAGAGGGGATGGAACAGGTAGAAACTAACAGACAGAAAATTGGATTACAGTGATGTATACAATGTAAAAGAAGCACTGCTGAGTGAAAACTGAAAATGAGTTATGAGGTTATCTACAACCAGGCTAGCTGTTTCCCTCTGCTTTTGGTCTTTGTGCTAAGCTAAACACCTGTTGGCTGCAGCTTCAAGTTAAACAAATATAAGACTGGTATTGATCTTCTCATCAATCTCACCGTAAGAAAGCAAATAATGGTATTCCCCAAAATGTCAAACTATGACTTTAACATTGATAACACTCTCTTCCTTTACAGAAAGGCATTTAAGAGTATCAAAGTAAAGTAGATATTGCTTTTTTTTTGGTATAATCACAAGTAACCTCATTATATACAGCAGACATCACAACTTGATGATATTCTGTTTATGTCCATGTAAGAATAGACTACAGAACAATTTTCTTCTCCACAGTAGTTACTCTGCTTGTCATCTCACCTGTAAAGAACACTAACCAGAAGTACCATCTGCCCGAGTCTCTGCAGCCAATCAGAATAAGGTGGGTGGAGTAGCAGGTCAGTGCTTTTCAACAGAATGTCGATTGTAATTCCTGTAAAGAACAAACTGAATGTTTTAACGCTGTGACCAACATGACTGATTTGTTTATTCAGGAGTTTACAAAATCTAACCCTGATGACGCTCTAAAATTTTAAACTTCACTCCCCATAATGCTTTGTGGGATCTAAACAAGAAGTTAAGTGTTGCAATGAGTCACTAAGCTTTAGGCTACAACTTGTTTTTTTGTCCGATATTTGTCTACATTTTAGCAAATTTGCACCATTTCTTTTTTTTTGCTGTACTAGCTATTGGCAGCTCCTGTTTGCAATGTTCCCATGGATGTACGGACAGCCATCATTGGATTATTTTGATACTTAAGAAAACTTGATTATTCTCTGTCAAGTTCTGTGGTTAAAAGTAGTTTTTTCTATAATAGGTGGATATATGGATGTTTAATCACAATTGACAATATCTGTAGAAGTCAAACAGAATTCAAAATATATTATTAACGCAAATTGCTGTATTCAGCTGCAAGAACTTTAATTTCCTTTCACATCATGGTATCTTTGCATCAAGTCTGTACTTTCTTCCTCCCTGAAAACCTCTCATCAATATAATGGAAGCAGTTAAATTGCAGTGATATTTAGTACCTGTTAGCATGCTGCTGAAGAGCATTGCAGAGAAGTAGTGGTGGTAGTAGAGGACACGACCCATTATGTAGAAAGGTGCATAGTGCAGCAGCCAACCAAGGAGCAGCAGTCCTCCTTCTCTCGTAAGCACACGAGAATGCTCTGAATGACAGAGTGGAGAATAGAAGATTAATTTGATGTTTAAATCATCTGTTTACTGCTGCTGATCAGTCAGTACCACTGACAATAATCATACCTATTCTTTTTTGGCCAATTGAGAAACCTCTTTGGATAGCTATGGACGCCACCGCCACCATGATAGGATACAATCCCAAACTGGCCACGTTTATCCACCAGACCACCTGAAAAGAAAAAGTGTTTAATCATAAGAGCGTTAATGTGCGTTGGTCAGAGAAGAGCGACAACAGGAACTATGAAGCAAGCTTAGACGGACTTACAGGGTTCCCCAGCAGGTAAACACGATACTCTGTGTCATTCACTCCAGAAAACCTCAAGCCCTTTACAGAAATAAAACAATAACACTTTATTGTTAAAAGTGGTCACGCATTTAACTTGAATTTCACAAACATAGACTTTATGATGTAGATCATTCAATGCACCTGATAGTTGATGGGCCAATGCCAGGGTTTAGAGTTCATCTCATGGTCTTTGGGTTTCAAGCCACTGTTACCCTAAAAAGACACATCCAATGTCAATAAATGATTAATGATGAAACACGTTTTTGAAGCAAAGACAGATCTGCATCTTTTCTCATCGTGTCTTACTCTTAACATAACAATGTGGGACTCCAGTAAGATCTCCAGAAAATGGGGCTTCAGCACGGACAAACTGATGTTGGGCACTGCCAGAACATACGAGAGAAAGAGGAACATGTTGGTTAGTGTCCGACATAGTGAAGGGGAGACGGAAACGTAGGAGCACAAAGGAATACGTTTCTTACATTTGGGGTTGATATGATCTTCAATGTTCCACTGAGAGCTTGGAGTCTCCTTCAAGTAGGGACTACATGTCACCTCCACCTGTTCCCAGCCCCTGAACAGAAACAAATTGTGCTCTTTGATTGTCCATACAAATGATCAGTTCTCAAATGTAACAAAGTACATTTTCTCAAGTACTTGAGTAAAACGCACTTGTACTTTATTTTAGTCTTTTTATTTTCACTGCACTTTCTACCTCTACTCCACTACATTTCAGAGGGAGATATTAAACTTTGTACATTTTCGATACAGAACTTTTACTTGTAACAGCATATATTTACAGTGTGGTATTTATACTTTAACTTAAGTAGAGGATCTTAATACTTCCTACACCACTGTACATAATGAATCTTGAATAGAAAAAAGAGGAGCAGGGAAGAGTATTTTTACCACTTTGGGAGAGTCTTGCCAGACGAGAAAAGCACACAACCGGTAGCTCGGTGCAGAAAGCGGACTTTGCTACGCAGCACCTTCACCAGGTCACCCTTCCGGCCTCCACACACCTCCACCTGCCACAGGTCATTGCTGTCACCTGTGCCATTCTAAGAACAGGCCAAAGGTTGAGATTTGTTTTAAGTTTGGGGACATTTACATACATGATGACAATGCATCAGAATGCAATATTATTAATGCTGAATAAGGCAATTCATAGTTTTACAAGGGGGTCCTGGTCAAGAAGGCAGGTTTATAGTTTTATCACAGAAAAGAAACTTAAAAAAACAGAAAGCAAACATAAAAAAAAATCTTAAAATTGACAACAGACGACAAAGCAAATTGCCAAAGAATTTTCATTTTGCGTTAGCGCAAATAAATTCAGTGCTCAAATGCTCAATGAAAACAAACTTCAACTTCACCCAGACGTCGTGTAGCATGCCTTCAGTCAACTGTACAGAGCAGTAAAGTGCAAAAAGTAATCTCTTTTAGTGCAGCTTTATGGTATGGGTCTACTCACAGTGCCATAGCCTGTAACCTGGAAGTGTTTCTTGGTCAGAGGAGCCTCATGGAGGTGACCGTGAAGGTTACGGGTTGTTCTGAAAGGACCAGGAAAAGTTACATTATTACAAAAAGATGCACAAAATCTGGATTGGAATGACATTGAGATGTGACACATTGTTTAAATCAGTGGACATTATAAAATGTGTTTTTCATTTCACTGCTCTGTGGGGTCATGATACGTACTCTTTGTGCTCCAGTCGAATGATGTCACCATGACGAACAAGATCAGGTGTCCCAGATTGAGCTTAATAGAGATAAACAACAAGAGACATTACTTCCTTAGGACTTAAATGAATGCCACTGATATCTCATAAATGTAAATCAATTGCATCTTCTCACATTCATTATCATCCTTTCTGTTAACAAGCCACAAGTTGTTGTAGTCCTTATGGAGGTATGCGGTCACCTGTAAAGGAAATAGCAAAAAAATTAAAAAATAAAATAAAAACGATTGCTGATAATAACAAATTTAATTTCGTTGAGAATGTTTTCCATTTGAACCTTTAGCCTAACCTGCTGCTGCTTTGCTCCGACTCCCTCTGGGTATAAGTGCCAATGAGAGTGCAAATAGCCTCCAGCAATACGGAGGTTTTTTATTGTGATGGTGGAGCCATAAGCCAGGTCTACATCAGAAGAACAAGATATTGTCCATAATGATTACAAAACACAAGAAACAATTGAATTGAATAAAAAACGACTTACATGCAAATTATGTAACTGGGTATAAAATAAAACAATAAGCCTTAATAGGAAAACTGTGACATGTTACTTTGTAAAGACTGTAGTAAACACAGCTGCAGCATCATGTGGTTTATTCACACACTCGATGGGACTCACACTCAGGCATGGATGCATTGTGCAGATTGTTCCCGATTAGACGGGACTGAAAGGCTGAGCTGAAGAAGCCGTCTCCCGGTCCACTGTTGAGAGAAAACAATCATGATTACACAAACAATGTAGATGTCTTCATGAAATACGGGCTCTAGATAGTAATCAGACTCACCTTTTGTTCAACACAACAAAATGGATGGCAAAGATTGTAACATAGAGGAAGAGTGGAAGCAGGATGAGTCCAAAAACCCGAGCCAGCAGGTGCTTTGTAATGTCCACCTGGAGCCGGAAAATAAGGTGAGAAGAGCACAAAACAGTAACTCCTCTGGGGCCACTCATCCACACACAATCAGTTATCTCTTACATTCAAAATATGCTGCTGTTTACCAGTGAGAGGCTCAGGTCTCCCAGAAGTCTCCAGAGGTCCCAGACTGTGTTCAGCCCCACCAGCAGGATGACAAACAGACCCACAAACTTCACCCCTAATGCCCCAGAAAGGTTCACACCAGTCAGCACCAGCCACAGCCACCAGGAAGAAGAAAAAGGCCTGAAAACAACCGCAAGTGCAGATCACTCAAATAAACTGCTTAAATTGTTAGAAAAATAACCACAATGCATCTTAAACCTATGTACAACCCAGTAAAAATAATGAGCGGGCAAGTTTTACTCTTATTGGAGACTGAATGTAGTTGTTTAAGGACTGTTACTACAATTATGTAATCATAATGAGTTATCTATAAATTTTTTTAACAAACCTCTAATTAGTTGGTCAACACAATCTCTTAAGACGGATCTAAAGCAAGGTTTTAAATGTTATTATTTTAAAAACTAAATCAGCAGTATTAAATGTGGAATGATGTGAAATCACTTATGAGCAGTTGCAACAAGCAAAGGTATGGCAATTTTTACCAGAAAACAAAGAGGAATAATTGATGATTTACTGTTTGTATTTATCAACTACAGTCATCCACTAACTCACTGTTGGCCAACAAATTGATTAATCAACGAACACTTTCATCAAAAACCTAAATAAAGGTCCCAGTGGTGTGCTACCTGTATCTCTGGTGGTTGAACTTGACCATGCTCAGCACTGCTGCCATGATGAAGAACAAGAGTATAGGGTCTAACAGGATGTACTGGGAAAGGGTGATGCAGCCAGTGTCTGTCAGTGGGAGGAAATTAAGCACAGCTTTATTCCTATTTTTTACAAAAAGGATGAATGCATGCTGCTAGACATTTAGATGAATTAGTTGACACTTAAATAAATGGTTAAATTGCTGTTCATAAGATCAGTGAAAGAGAAATAAAATGATGATTATTCACCAAATATGAGCAGGGTGGCAGTGATGAGAGCGGCAGAGTAGGACTGAGATAACTCCAGCACTGTGAGGTAGGCAAAGATTGGGAGAAAGGAGCCCAACACGGCACAAAACTGTTGGGCAAGAGGCAGAACAAGCATATCAGCAGCTTTAATGTCTTGTCCTATTAAAGTTAATTGCAAGGTTAATCAATAAGAAAAGAGAAGGTTTTCAGCATACTCCTCTCATTCCCCAGTAGTTGTGGTGTCCATATTTATCTCCTGGCTTTATGAAAGGAAAGGTGCCATCATAACCAGTCATGTAACCGGCGAGACCGATCAGCATCTGCAACAGATTAACGGAGATCAATATTCATACTAGAGAAGTTTCCCTGCAAAACACTGCATGAAAGGTGATGATTTGTGATCTCACTTTTCCAAGAGGAGGATGGACATCGAAAAAGAAGGTCCTGTTGATGTAGTAGCTCCCCATCTTTCCAAAGTGCGTCTCATCCCAGCTGAAACATCAAAACATCAAAACATTAAAAGTGGCAAACTACTATTATTATATTCCTTTATTGATCCCCATGGGGGAAATTCAAGTGTTGCAGCAGCTCAACTACACAGAAACAGATAATAAATACACATATTATACATCCATCCATCCATCCATCTTCCGTAACCGCTTATCCAGTTAAGGGTCGCGGGGGTGCTGGAGCCGATCCCAGCTGTCAATGGGTGAAGGCAGGGTACACCCTGGACAGGTCGCCAGCCTATCACAGGGCAGACATATATAGACAGACAACCACTCACACTCACATCCACACCTACGGGCAATTTAGAGTCATCAATTAACCTAACCTGCATGTCTTTAGACTGTGGGAGGAAGCCGGAGAACCCGGAGAGAACCCACACTGACACGGGGAGAACATGCAAACTCCACACAGAAGGTTGTCTAGCCCGGGAATTGAACCCGGGCCCCTCTTGCTGTGAGGCGACAGTGCTAACCACTACACCACCGTGCAGCCCTACATATTATACAATAAAATAAAAATAAAAATAGAATAAAATAAAAAATAAGAATACAAATAAAAAATGTACAGTACACTATGCACACTATTCTACACGCAGGACCTTTACTCACCACACATGAGGGGGCTCTGTTATCTTGTAGAGGCGTGTAGAGAGAGACAGCCCCACCACCAGCATCAGCAGCACTCCACTGCTCAGGGGATCCTTACTGGGATTTCCTCTGGCAGATGTCCCATTTGATGACTGAGTGTCATCTTCTGTGTGTCCAGATGTTTGACTGTCTCTGTCCTTTGACTGGGTTTGGAGTGTCTTTGCTGAAGTGGGAACTATTTTCCTGTTTCGTAGTGTTGAAGTGTCCCCTGTTGTGTTCAATTGTGTGATGCATCCTTCCTTTGCCATTAGGAAAGGAAACCTGGGATAAACTGACCAGACCTGCTTCCACACCAGGAACCGTAAAGTCTAATGTTTTGGTAACACTATGAAGAATAGATGAGCAGTGGGTTTTATGTAGAGCATGTGTAGCTGATATAAACAAGTGATATGGACCCTGAATGCATCACCTATCCAAGTCAACAAATGATCAATTATTACAGTGTCTGTTACATTGCAGCCAAGCTATTGAGAGTATTTATAACGATGACATACCTATATATACCTAACCATTAGTCCACTCGTCAAAAGGCGCCATTACACAACAACATGTGACAAATCCACAAAGGTCTCTTACTCCTCAAATGACCGTCTTATACTTCAGAGGTTGACATTAGCATCACAGTTAGTGAACGAGAGGTATGGCAGCTCGACTCAACCACACACGTGTGAAGAGAGGAGGCTTCTGGGAGGTGTATTCCACTGTTTCATTCATGTGAACGGGACTGTTGGAGGGTAAACACAATTTCCCAGAATCCTTCTGGGATAATTCCTGGTTAACCAATGGGAAAAGGTTATGGAAAAAAAATGGGAAAGCAGTGATGTGTTGTGTTATTTGGCCACTAGGGGGCAGTGTAGTTTAACACAACATTTTTGATAGAGAAACAAATAGACATCAAACCACAGACTAAACCATTTATTTAAAAAAGATAAAGATAAGATAAAGATAAAGAGGTTTTTATTGTCATTGTAGTGATACAACGAAATTAATTTTTCATTTAAAAGTTAATACAGTTGCCATTTCCAGTCCACAGAAATGTTAAGTTTGTCATTCATTTCTGTATTCAAATACCCCAAAACACAAGTGGTAAGAAACTAAGTGCATTTCCTCAAGTAATTTACACAGTAAGTACAATTTGAGGTGCCCTATGTATTTCCATTTTGTGTTACATAATCTTTCTACTTCAATATATTTCAGAGGAAGATATTGTACTCTTATCTGCACTACACTTATGTGGCAGCTATAGTTACTTTTCAGATTTTACACCAAACAAAAGAGTTATTCAATAGTATATGAATCAGGTAAAATCACCAGCTGCACCATTAAAACGCTATTTACATGATAGTATGTAAAAAAGAATACTTTAATAATCCAGCAACAATAGTGTTTACTAATATAAGTCTCTGAAAGGGGTCTTTCTGCATAATAAATACATTTGATAGCTTAAAGTACATTTGGTGGAACAATTTTACTTGTAGTGGAGTATTTTTTTCCTTTTTGTATTACTACTTTTGTAAATGATCTGAATATGTCTTCCATTACTGCCAAATACACACGTTAGACTACTTACATCACACAATAATGTGCCAGCTATGCATGTGCATACCCACACTGCTTGGTGTAAGAATAATGTCTAGTGCCTTTATTATCATTAGTAGTCATAGTATGCTACAAATTAAAGCTGACATACTTACTGTGGTTGTTTTTAATACAAATACCAGCAAATAACTATGTGAATATGAAAACATACAGTAAATGCAAGGTGTGTTTGGTGCCATTCTTTTCAAAGTAAATTTTCAAAGAGACTGATATATTTTATGTTTTTATTTTGATGACTGATAGCGATTACAGTCAAGAGGTAAACAAAATGAATGAGCATGATATTTCCAATGACCACAGCTTTAATACAAGACATTTATCTCAAGTTATTTGCGGTTTTGAAAGGCTTTAAATATTCCTACTTGCCGATGATTTGAATAGCACAGTTAAGTACAGTGGACATCAAGTGGAAACATTTGTACAACTGTAGGTTAATAGGGTTATGAATGCATGTTAAGGGTATTAGTCATGAACTTATAGTCATTGTCAGAAATTGGAATTAGACTTTTATGTTTCTGCGCAGCTGAGAAGTTCAGTCCAATAGACAGATAATGCCATTAAACCTGAATATAAAAGACAAAAAGGTATAAGTGAGAGCTCAGAAACCCAAATGAGTAGGCCGATACTGTCTATGATACATTCATGACATAAGGATCCAACAGAGACTTAAGAGAAATTATGTTCACAATTACTAATATTAAGCCTTAAAGTTGTAACACGCAGAAGTTGGTGTTTGCATTTCAAAAGCATCGTCTTTGTAATGAACTTAAAGAGACAAAATGTCTGTAATTAGAACAGTGCTGCCACTTCCAAAAAATATATTTCATTGTCTGCTCCACAGGGCAGGGTATCGAACACAGTTCCTCTGGTACAGTGTCAGCCACTCTCCTCATACATAAAAAGATATGCCTTAAAAAAAAAACATTTTTACAGACATGTATAAATCTACAAAGCTATAATGCCAGATTTTTCTTACATTTTATGTTTTTTATGTCAAACAAAATATTGATTGTGCTATAATGCATTAAGAGAATATGTAACAAAAATAATACATAGTACTAGATCTGTACAAAATATACCAAACCTCTCCAACGAAGCCTGTGTCTTTACATGCATTCAGAGATGCAAACATGGGAATGGTCTGATGTGAGATCTGGGATCCTCTTGCCTGTGCGACACTGGTACATATAACTGATCTTTTACTTGACGCTGTGATATTTTAGGATGATTTCAACTAAATCAACCTTCCGGTGGTTTCAGGAGTTAGGCTAGAATGTAGCCTAGAAGCAAACATGGATAAGTCAAAACATGTTTTTTTCAGAAGTATACTGTTGGGATCAGCAACTGAGTCCATGTTTTCCTACTTTATGGCGGATTTTATGATTGTAATAATGATGTCACACAAAGGAAAGCAGGTTATACCTATTGCACCTTTTTAAAAACATTACATAGATCATCATATACGTGTACAGTCTTTCCAGATCAATGTAAAGGCTGATGTTTTAAAAGTGTACATTTTGCTCTGTTGACTTCTCACTTCTTGGTCCGGAGATACTTCAGCTTGTGGTTAATCTTGAAGAATTGAAAGTCGGTTGTTGGTGAACTTCTTTCTTTGAATTATGGATGTTTATCAATCCTGGCACCCATTTAGTCCAAGGCCAATGCTAATTACATGCAGATAGAGAAAATTGGAGAGAGGTTTGACAGTGAGGCACAAACTGATTTATGAGTGGCTGATTTCTTCCGACATTCCTTATTTTACAAAAGACATTTGTTATCTCCCCACGCTGCCTCTGAGGTCAATTTTCGAGACAAATAAAACAAGAGGAAATAGGTCGCTTTCTATGTTTGCAGAGGCCCGTCATGCAAATGAAATAAATAACACAACAACAAAAAAGTGACAGAGAAAAGAATGTGGAAAATATATCTGCATATCGAATTGCCCCGGGGTTACTGACTAAAAAAAGATCAGTCCACAAAATCCCTTTCAGGCAAATGGATATCTGGTGAATACTAAATCCCATGTAATACATTCACTGCACAACTCCTGGTCCTCTTGAATGTGTATGAGGGGGAATGAATGTGTTCTGTGCTGAATGTGAGTGTGTGTCAGTATGTGTGTGTGTGTGTGTGTGTGTGTGTGTGTGTGTGTGTGTGTGTGTGTGTGTGTGTGTGTGTGTGTGTGTGTGTGTGTGTGTGTGTGTGTGTGTGTGTGTGTGTGTGAAGAAAAAAAGGGTTTGGACGTCTAAGCGTTGCTGTTGGAGGTTTAGTGCCAGGCCCCTGGGGAAAAGGGCAGAGGGGTGTAAGGTGATCTCTGAGGGAGCAGGAAAAGGCAGCAGTCTGTCTCAGTTTCCCGTCTCCAAAAGCCCAGACTCTGGGATCTCTGGGATGCATTTGTGTGGCTCTACGGAGGCCACGAAGCCCGGCAGACAGGTGCACTTATACGACCCCTCCGTGTTGGTGCACTGCCCGTTCTGACACAGGGGCACCTTGTCGCTGATGTCCTCACACTCGTTAATGTCTGTGTGAAAAGGAGACATGACGAGTTATTCAGCATGGAGATTTCACAGCTCAAACATCTGCTGCTGAGTGACCTTGTGGGTATATGAGGAGTGGAAGACTGGAATGCTACAATAATTTATCATTTCGATTTCATTTTAACTTCCATTCTTTCTTTTTTCCTTTCCTCCTTTTTTTCTTCTTCCATGGTAACATTCAGCCATATCCCATGACCTTCATCAGCAGCCTCATTTGCTCACCAAATGAGGTTGGATGAGTTACTTTGCCATAGTACCTTCAGTAACTTAGCTCCCAGAAGCGAAGATATGTACTGCTGTGGACGCCACATTAGTCCCGATCCAAAAGTCACACAATAACAGAAACTAACTAACCAATTGAGGCAATGGTAGACCAGCAATTGTTTAAATTAACTGTAAAATAATTGTTTTTGTAAATGGAATCTTGTGGCTTTGAAGAGAGCAATAAAGATGCTTCAGTTTCAAGGTAAAGCCCTATAAATATTCTAAATATAGCGTCACTCTTTTAGGCGGTCCTTATTTAAGGGTGGCTAAAATACATTTTGTTGCTTCCCTTAAGTACAGAAGTAGATTTCTTAGATTCTGTCTTTTTGATAACGGCTGTATGAGCTTTTCCATTTGAAAGACATGAAGAAGAACGCAGCTGATGTAAATTTGACCTTTAAAGTGCTCAGACTGAAAAAAAAAAAAAGAAAGCCCATCAATGCCAAACATTCTCTGGTTTCAGCTTCTCATATATGAGGATTTACTGCTTGTCTGCTTCTTACATTTTAATAAATTGGATGTTTTGGAGCTTTGGACCGTTGGTCAGACAAAACTTGTCGGACCATTTGACCAAACGATTAATCGAGGACATAATTAGCGGACACATCGATTGTGAAAATAATCGTTAGTTGCATCCAATTCCATTACAACTGGGCATACTCCACGTCCTGATAAAGATCATGTGATATGATTAAAAGCTCCCAATCAGATATTAAATGAGCTGAGGTTGTTAAAATCGCTACACAATCTTGTGAGCAATAAACCAGAGTGTTTTAATTAGTTCCACAGAATTTCACATTTGGAGGTACAGGGTTTTTACTCAACACTAACGATATGTTGCATAATATTTCATATTTCATCTTGTATATCTTCAATCAAACATGAGGTCATGTTGCATGTCGGCTAGCTGGGGTCTGAACTTGAATTGCCAGCCATCACGAACACTGAACTGTTGAGAAAGATGGTAAGATTAACAATGCATTGGATTATATTTCCTTTTGGCCTTCAATTGATTTTTCTTTCCCTTTGACAGCACGGGAGGTCTGATTGTCATTTCATAGCAGTCCATCTTAAATGACCCTCCTTCTGTTTATGTCATGTTCTGCTGGAGAAATGCTAGTGGTGATATTTATAAAAGGAGGCATGGCACGAGTTGCACAGCTCCCACATGTTTCCACAAGGTTGGAATTCAATCACTTTCCTCAGGAAAGCGTCTGGCCTTGGAGCTGATAAGCTCGTACGCAGACAGAATATTGTAATCATAGCGTTTCATTACAACAAGACAGTCTCACTTTCTTACAAAACAAACAAAGTACACTTAAAAGATATAGTATCTCCTGTAATACACTGAGTGGCTAAGATTCAAGGCCTCCTTACTCTTGGCAGAGGGTGACTAGGGACTTTCAGACCAGAGGGTTACACACAATGGTTTTGAGAAGTACACTGCTTTCATTAGTTTCCCATAAAACATAACTTAATGCAAGGTTGTTAAATTCAAAGCTTCTCCTTGAGCTCGATGATATACTGTGTGAAGGGTTACCTCACTGAAATTAATCCAAGTCCTGGCTCCAAAAGACCTTAAACCTGAAGTTCACTGCGGTTGGATTTTGAGATCCAACACCACATTTTAAAACAAGATTAAATGGAGTGATGATTCCCTACTGAGTCCACAAAGTCCCGGAACATTTTAACTTGGAGCACAGACTCTAGACGTGGGTGGTCTGTGGAGAAAGATATCAAAGATGCTGGGGAAAGAACTCTTACCTATACAGGCCATCTTGTTCAGGTCGAGTTCGTAGCCGTCGAAGCAGTCACAGGTGTAGCCTTCTCGCACACGGACGCAGCGACCGTTTTCGCACCCGTTCAGGATTCCACATTCCTCTGCTCGGAGACCCTCAAAGCTGTGGTAACGCGCTGATTGGACACAGAAATATGGACGAAAAACCATGTTAAAAAATATATTTTTATATTGTTATTATTAAAAAGGAACCCCTTATTTACACAACCAGCATTTACGAAGCAACATTATTATTCATTTGGAGTTGTTTTTCTGTTTACCTGATGAATCCAAGTCCAATATTGACTCTCTTTGATTTCTATCTCCTTGTGTTTGTTCTTTACCAACTACTGAAAGAAATATCAGGCTCTTAAGCAGCTAAATGCTTACTTTGTCTGTCTGTTGTTTGCTGCTTGTAGGTATCTGGTAGTGAACAGTGGGAGTTCCGATATTTTTTCACTGAAAACAACTGTCTGCTATGAGAGCTGTGAGAGTGAACCAAAACAGTAAAGTTGTGGGCTGGACAGCAAGACATTGAGCTGAAAATCACTATGAAGCTCCGTAAACAGATGTGGGTAATATGTCTCTGATGGTTCATCATTTAAAATGACCCCTTTCCATTGTTATTTGATACATTTTAATTTAAAGATATCAACAATCGATACTTTTAGGAAGAGGTTATACTTATATAGTATTGCCTAAATAAACATTTAAATGCAAGATTGTACTTTTAATGTCGTAATTTTGTATTATGCAATTGCTACTGATGAGTTTGATGACTTTGCACTGGTCAGCTATGAGCCATCTTTAGGGAACGAATATTCGAGATCTTTTGATTGACTGAAGCTCATTTTATTTTATTCACCAATGCAATACACCATATTGTGTTTTATACAGGATGCATAAACCCACCAGCATAGGAATCCACTGGTCGTGGCTGCGGCTCGCGTGGTCTTTGAATGGGGACACGGGAAGGTGGCTGTTGAACGCCGTAGTCGTTGTCATTAAAGAGAGGAATGCCCTCAGGAATGTCATAGGGTCCTGCAGGGCCGCCATAGCTGTCCCAGTACGGAGGAACGAAAGGCTCCACAGGATCCTCTGGCCCCTCAAGACCGTACTCGTATCCTGGCCTCTCTCGCAGACTGTCTGTTCCTCCTCCCCGAGGAAGGTTGCACATCACTGCGTAGTCCTCTGAATACAGCAGCACACGGTGGAGTTATATTTTGGTTGTTAATAACAGTGATGTGTGAATACAAACACAGGAATTACAGTCGTTGTCTCATGTGCATCCAGCTTCTCACCAGAGTCTTTCGTGGGACAGAAGGCACACTGTCCACTCCAGGCGACGCCCCACAGGCAGCAGCATTCGGTGTATGTACTTCTGCGTCCCTGCAGGGGTTGTGAACACACGTTGTCCCCCTCAAGACGCTGCCAGCAAATATCCATGTGCACATCGTGATCCGGCTCTAGAGTTTCTGGGAGATAGAATGAGGAGTGGGAAAAAGCGTAAACTAAAGATCCAGCTACATCCCGACAAAACACAACAAACAAACTCAGTTTTGCGTTGACCAGCTAATTGATTATTGGTTTCAGCCCTAAGTAGATTTTTTTTACAGGTTTGCTCCTGTTGATCACTACCTGATTAACACCAGTAAAATAGTATTACAAATTCTACCACTGTGAACTTTGATTTATTGTGTTCAAACACCTTCTGTGGCGTTGAGGCCAATGCAGCGCTGGCGTGTGTTGTCCAGGACTAAAGGAGGACTGCAGAAACAGTTGAAAGACCCGGCCGTGTTAACACACGCTCCATCTTCACAGGCGTTTCCAAACCCACACTCATCGTAATCTGAAAACACATTTAAAGAGACAGAGGAGACAGAATTACCATATGAAGTAATCATCATTAAAAATTGGTTAAAATTTTTAAGGTACAAGATTCAGCATTTTGATCATAAGTGTAGCCAAAACACTGGCATGAGACACAGGGAGGAACAATTATCTAAAAACCTATACAGTGACATCCCAATTCATCTGTTACAAATGTTAAAACTTAAAATAGAAGCCTTTTCTTACCCACACACTCAAGCCGGATGTTGTCATAGTAGAAGCCAGAGCGACAGTAGCAGGTGTAGGTAGAAAAGAGATTCGAACACTGTCCATTCTTACAGATGTCTGATCCAAACATCTCACACTCGTTTGCATCTGAAGGAAGACGGAGATTCAGAGTGTCTCTTAAATGTATTAAAAGGTTCATGCAGGTGGAAGTAAAATGGACTGCTGACATTGCACCTGTCTGTGCCAATGTAAATTTGTGTGTGAAGGTAATCTATTAAAGCGCATGGATATCAATAAAATAAAAGTATTTATGCTAGAAAGTACCTATGTAAGGGTGCTGTTCTCCCAGATTTTGTGTAGAGGGAACAGGCAGGGGTAACAATCCACTGCCATGAGGGCACAACTGGTTATAGTCATCTGGAAAAAAAAAGAAAATGGATTTATTTGTGAAAGAGAAATTATTATAACATGCACTGAAAAATCGTCAGCCGACTTTATTCTACAGCGTCACTACAGATAATGGTACCTCTTCCTGGGTCAGGACAGGCGTGGATCTCGCAGTTGTCCCCCCAGCCGGCCCCCACCGTGCAGCAGCACTCCTGCTTGGTGGTGTTGTGAGACAAGACGTTGTCACAGAAGTTGGCGTCATTCAAGTTGTAGTAGCACTCTTTCCTCTCCTCAGTTGAGGGAGCGGACAGAGGGAGTCGAGCATCGGGTATCGGGACCAAAGCAGCTGTGGATGGACACAGGAAGCATTTCGTTAGGACGTGGAGGTCAGAGGTAACGGTTAGCTACAGAAACACACCTGTGGAGGTAGTTTGGATTTGGTAAGTCAGGAGGTCTAACTGATAGAACAGCTCAAACTAAAATCTCCCTATTGAGGTGGGTCCCAATGTGTCTAAAGTTACAGTAGATGCATCCCTTCAGTAGTTCATCATCACACAGTAACAGCATCTAGTGCGTCCACATGCCTCCATCAGGTAGTGCATTACCCTCGCCTGCCACTGCTGAGCCTGCTCATTTGTCCAAAGGCATGTCCTCAGGCATTTCACCCTTAAGCTACCGGCTTAGCCAAATGGAAACACTGGCATGTGAGTCAACACACGATTCGCTCTCACATGATTGATTAACACACGTCAAAAGCAAACAGCGGAATGTGGCAAAAAGGTACACAGAGGCATAGCTGGGGTTTAGTGCCCAGGCAGAAGAAAAAACATCCCCGCCGAGGACGCGCCGCCTAATAATGTAAATACGCCCAATTCGTGTACACATACGCCTATCAAGATGGAGAAGTGATGGTGTTTCCATGACTCAAAGGCCCTTTTCTGTCATTCTGAAATTGCAATACGTTGCATATCTGTAACCTCTGCACTTAAGAACATTTTAGCACAGAAGAGAGCAATGTGTCTTTAGGGCTGATTGCCAATGGCTACACCTTATCCCTGTTTGTCTTGGTGAGGAAATAGTTTTATAGTAACTAGGCACTTAGGTTATTTATTTGGCTCTGCTGGAGGAGTTACTTCATCATGCGCTTGAGGGATTAGACTAATAGAATCTTTTTGTAGGCAACAAACCCAACCATAACCCTAGCCTATAAAACAAATGGAAACAGCCAGGTCTAGAGACGTGGAGTAAGTCATGTCCGCCTCGTCACCCTTGTTTGGATAATGAGAGACGGCTCATTAAATCAGGGAAAACTCAGTCTCCCAATGATGGGATGGAGAATTAAGTCCCGTGGGTCACAGTGAGTGCTAGTCCTGCTCCATTACCCAGGGAGCGGCACCGGCTGGTGATGGGATCAAATTCCTCATTGTCGTTGGGGCAGATGCACAGGAAGCTGCCATCGAAGTTCTCACACAGGGCCTCACCGCACAGCGCCAAGCTCATCTCGCACTCGTTCACGTCTGAGAGAGACAGGAGAGGAGGGCGTCAGGTCAGTAGGATCAGACACGTACGCACAGGCATGCGCCCAACAAGGTCAAAGTAAGGTCATACAAAACAATATTTGTCTTCTTCGAAAGAGAAATTCATATCAGACAGTAAATAATTAATTTAAGTGCATTCTAGATACAGACATGTATTTGTGGTGATTAATTCCGTATAGTTCATACATTTCTTTGTTTACTCTAAAGACCCTTTATCTGAATGGTTCTAATTATATTTTGGATTTTGGAACACATTGTCACTGTTGCTTTTAGCAAACAATACTCAAACAGGTGTGATTAGAGCATTTGTTGGGGACTATTTTCAGGCTGTATGCACATTTGGTGCTCTAGTGAGTTTAACAATGTAGCTCTAGGGAAGAGAAATTAGTTTCATCAGGCTTTGGCAACACAGACAGTACTTGCTAGTATGATTCATTTGTTGTTAGTTTTAGTAAAGAGTTTTAGGAAAACATATAGTATCGCCACACTTTTTTTAAAAGAACTAATGTACAATGAATATTTTTTGAAGAGCAGATACAGACCGACACATTTGCTCATGTCTCCTGGCGGGTTGGTGTAGCCTTGGTCACACTGGCAGCGGAAGGAGCCGTCTGTGTTCTCGCAGAAGCCGTGGTTCCCACAGATGGTTTCATTGAGACACTCATCAATATCTGCGAGGCGAGAGCGCACAGAGAGGTGAGCACAGCATTAATATTTACAACGTCACTCTCTGCCCAAACACATTTCAAACTGACTTTGTAAACACAGCGCTACATTTTCCAAAATAAACATCACTGCCATTGTGACCTTACAGTAACAAAAGAAATCACTGCACTCATAACATGCCAGCAACTGTGTACATATTACACAATTCATTAAAAGGGTTTTCAAACTTTAATGTTTGTCAATCAATTCAGGGAGAATTTCTCTTCACAGGAACTCAGTGAGATCGAGTGTGGCGCCATGGATCTGGACAACTGAATAGAGTGAATGTTCTTGTGTAAATTGAGTGAGAAGTGACACTTTGGTCACTGGGATATTGGCAAAGTGTAAGAGACGGAGGAGTTTACAGCACGCAGCCAGCAGTCAGCATTCACCCAGACACTTTACAAGCAGTTGAGGAAAGATGACCGACAGTTCAGGTTTGGCATGAAGAGATGTTTGGACAACCCTCTGACAGGATTTGATTCCCACCCTAATGAATGAACATGTTTAAACCCATTTCAATGTGTTTGACATCAGCTGTATACCTAAAGTGGTACTATGAAAGGGGATTTTTGGGGATCAAATCTGGCAGATGGCAGCCTACAGTAGTTTGTTGTTAGCGTGGCAATAAATCATAAACGCTTTTACAAAAACCTATGAAGGGACTACATGCTGTGTGTCAGTGTGGGAGAGAGAGACATGGATGTTGAGGCTGTTAACACTGGACCATGTAACAGCTTCAGATTCCCCAGCTCTCTTTGTTTAAAGGCAACATTTGTTAGCAATTTCTTATTTCTTGGCGTCTTAAGTGTAGAAGAGAGGCCAAAGACTGATAATGCTGGAGGGCGAGTCTGATTGTAATTGTTTAAAAAACAATCACAGAGTTTAATGATCACATTTTCGTTACATGAATTTCTTCTTATGTCAGTTTGGTTTGCCACTGGTCAATGCTAACCTCTTAAATCTGTTTCAGGGTCACATAACCACCATTTGGGCTTTTCAGTTCTGCTGAACTCTTCATGGTGTTTACTTGTTCAGCGCATAAGCGCTGACACAAAATGTTCTTTCTGTCTGTTTCAATCTTTGGTTTGTAACCACGTTTTTATACCATAAATTGAATAAGAAATGTCTTACACAACTCATTTCCACAAGTTGTTCTCTTCAGTTAAGACATAACAAACGAAAACAAATTTAGTCAGAGATGAAATTAATTCAGTACTTCTATATTTTCTGAAAGTAGTTAAGTTGAGAACATTATGACAGACAATTGATAAGAGCCGCACTAATGAAATTAGAGGACACACCACTGTGTCTGTTTTAGCAGAAGCATGATTTATCTTTTTGTTGCTTTTTTAGTTTCATAACAACCCTCCACGACCATTTCATGGAGGGTAATGTTCTCAACTTAACTGAAAGTAGTTAAGTTGAGAACATTATGACAGACAATTGATAAGAGCCGCACTAATGGAATTAGAGGACACACCACTGTGTCTGTTTTAGCAGAAGCATGATGTATCTTTTTGTTGACTTTTTAGTTTCATAACAACCCTCCATGACCATTTCGTTCAAAGGTTCCATGACTAAGAGTTACTCAACTGGAGTTAAAGAAAAAAGGGGAAAACATGCAGACAATAAAATCACAACAACTAAACAGACAAGTTAAGTCCAGTGGCATCGATTAAAGCAAACTGGTTTATGGAGTGCAAAGCACAGTCATTCACATATTGTCTAAACCAGTTTTATTTAGCCTCGGAGCACTCATAAAGGATGTATCAACTGGAGAAAGTGGGCCAGAGAAACCACGAGCCATTTGATTTGAACAGTGTGCTTGGCCAGGGCCCTGTCTTCCCCTCCAACACAGGCAACTACTTTGTCAGGCTCGCTGGGGGACAAGTTCTCTGTCAGTCTTCCTGTCCTGACTTGGCCACTTCTCTAACATGCCTCCGGGGTCAGAAACAGGGGCTCCCACAAGCCAATAAAACTGCAGAGACAAAATTCCCTTTGTCATTTGTAAAACCTTTAACAGGAAAGGCTGAAAAGGATTGCTAGAATAGACTTGTGGGCTCAAATGGCTGCAAGACAGATAGAGGGAGAATGGATGGACACATACTGAAAACCGCCAACCCATTGGATTTGCATTTTGCAGCTGAGGATTGAGATGCCAAACCGGTGTCGTGGCGAAGTTATTTGAATATTATAAGATATCAAAAGCATTTGAAAAATACATTTACGAGAATAATGTTCCCATAGCTCAATCAAGAGTATTCTGAGAGTAATCGGAAATAGTATTATATATCAGAGTTTGAGGAACATCTCCTCAAGTATGAAGAGCTTAAGTGGAGTCTGGAATGTTGGAATGACAGCGGCCGCCAGCTGGGAGGTCTGGGTAGAGGGCGATGAAAAGTCGGCGCTAAAATATAAAATAATCAGTGTCTGCAGGCAGATTTTCATTCATGTGTGACATGGAACAAAATCTGCTGCAAACCACATGCTGTGATGAGACGCAATCAAAGTGTCATCCCGGGAGGAATGAGAGCATCGAGACCAAAACAATTTTAATGGCCTTTGTTTTTCTGTGTGGCTATCTTTGGTGGGTGGAGTTTTAGTTGCAGCAATACTTGACCAGCCATCGGTCCTCCAATGAGAAAGTCAGCTTGCTTTTCCCAGCGCTAATGGTTTGTGGGGAAAAATGAATAATACAAAATGAGATAACTCCACCGAGAGCTAGTCTCACACCAGCAGGACACGGGGTTGCCTTTCTTAGTCTTTCCATGTAATAATCAGTTACGTCAGGACACATGCAGAGCTGCAAATTGCCTGGAGGGAAGAACAGAGGCGGGGAAGAGGGTGAGGAGTTCAGCTGAAGTGGGAGGAGCTGAGGTGTCCAATAGGCACCTATCCTAATGGTGTGACCCAGGAGGACCTGCTTCCTGGATCCGGTGATGCTGCGGTTGGGGGGGTAGGGAGGGCTAATGGTGTGGGTCTCAGCGCCATGTGTTAATCTGGAGCACATGGTGGCAGGCAGCAAGAATATAAGAGTCAGTGACTGTTGGCTCACCCTCCGCGGCACACTATTCTCCCGTATTCTCTGGGCAACCCCTTGTCTGATTGGACCCATATGCAGAGGTTATTTTAACACACGACTGGGCGAAGATGAGGAGAGGTATTTGTTTTAAAAGAAGCATGTTTGTGCACCTTATCTGACATTAAATCTACAACCCCACTCAGTGGAGATCAAAATGTCATATTATGTGTGTACTTCTAAGAAAAGCATCATCATACATCCGCAAAAGAGCATGATCACACACACACACACACACACACACACACACACACACACACACACACACACACACACACACACACACACACACACACACACACACACACACACACACACACATGGTAAAGTCTTTATATTTCTATACGTTTAAAGGGTTGGGAGGTTGGTCACCTCCCACAGACAATTTCCGCCTTTGGGCAGGCCTTATTAAAGACTAAGCATAGCCTGTGGAATTTTATGAGCATGATGGTGAATTGAAGTTAAAAAACAATGATCTGAATCTGCACACATGCCTTTTTCACATGCCAAAAAGAGCTCTGTGTACAGCATCATAGCAGAACTACAGCACTCACAGCACAGTTGCAGCTGATGGTATTATGTACTCTAAACGAGTGCTGCGTGCTGAGCCAAAGACAACCACTGCCCCTTCGGAGGGTGAGTAAAAATAAAACGCCCCTCACAGAAACTGCAAATTACAAGTCTGGCCTCTTCTTAAATATTTGATGATTTTTACAAGCAGACAAAATGCCCCGCAGTAATTGAGCTCCCTCCCTGGACTTTTATTGGGGTGACGGCAGCATCTCCTATAATTTGCTAATCGTGAGGTGAAACAAGCAACTATTGTGTTCAGTGCCGGGCTCCTGTGGGTGAGAGGGCTTGGTTCCCCATCTGGGGCTGTGAGTCAATGCTGAGCTGAGTGTGTTTGTTGCGGGGTCAAGTGAAAGCACGATCAATTTGTATCACGTCATAGCAACGGGAGAAAGATTGTCATACCCGGTCATAACTGACCACCCATACAAAATATTTAACTGGGAGTTTTGTGGCACCATAGGGGAAAATGCGAAGCTTTTTCAATCAGGTCCCATGACAGGTAAGAAAATGTGTAACACATACCTCATAACACAGCACTGATTTGAACCTATATGAGCTGCTTAGCAGTGTTTTGACTCAGACACTAAAGGAGCGGAGGTCAGCAGCTGCTTTCAATCTGCCCTTATCACACTACAGGCCCGGCACTCTTCAGCTGGTGCCAGACAGGGAACGCCATAAAGTGCATTGAGGAGGCAGCCACACGTAGCCGGGATCAGGGTGATGGAGGGGGCGGAGGTCTGATCTGTCACCAATCAGCATATTCTCCCCTGATCTCCATCTGCTGATGGTCCAATAAAAACCCAGGGTCATGAGAATATGTGAAACTGCACTGCACTCCGAGTGCATCTCTACAACGGTTACAGTCTCTGGTTCTCCTTCTCTAACACAAACACACAAGCAGGGGGTGCAAAAAGCCACGGTTAACCACATGCACACGCACTATCGCACTCACATACGCACACAATCACCCGCAAACACCCACAGCCTCCATCTGCAGGCCAACACATCATTCCATTCGGATGCTCTCAGACTGCTTTCCTGTCCCAGTCTGTCACTCTCTGGTGACTGTTTGGATTCAGTCTAAATATGCGGAAAATATTTGGCCTTTTGTTTTTTATCTCTCTTATTCCTCATAAACCAGACTTGTTGTTTTATGGTGCTATGAGAGCGACAAAGACCAGCAAAGCTGCGCTACAAATTAAAGAGGGATAAAATCAAATCATTGTGCAACAAACCACATTAATATCTGAAGCCCAAGGTACTAATCCTGCCAGGAAACACAGAAAGTATGTATTCTGGTGGTGGTGGAGATGTGTCGTTGTTGTTGGCTAACTGTGGGCCCAGATGTAGCGTAAATACAAACCTAGCCTATCAATCCAGGTGACTGGCTAGGTTTGTACTTATTAATTAATACATAGGGGAGGGAAAGAGGTAAGGCCCAGACAATCTTATTCCCTCTCAAAAGGAGAACAGCGGTGATCAGGTTCCACTGTGTGTCTCTGCCAGAGAAACTCCATTAGCCCCGTTGTCCGGAGGATGAGACCATTATCAGCTGCGGGCTTCACAAAGCGCTTCAAATGACAATGCACTCCTCTTTCTACAGTGTCCTCTTGTGCAGGACCTTGAGTACCTGATATCTTTTTGTTTCACGTCAGCCTCTTTGCATCTGCATGCCAAACAGATATCATTATCTATGCACAGAGGGAGAGTCCTGTAGAGTACGTGGAGTGCAGGGTTGATTTGAGGTAACGCTCTCTTCTATCTCTAACCACAGTCCAAATGGTGAATGGTTTTTTTTGCTTCAGTCTAAACACTATTGGCCTCAAAATCCGCCTGTTTCTTCTTAACATAATTGTGTGTGCTAGCCTTTTAACTGTACGCGGTTTGACCACTCACCACAGTCTGTGGCGTCTTCCCCCTCGAGGCCGGGTTGGCAGCCCATGAAGCACCGGTAGGAGCCGATGGTGTTTTCGCAGCGCCAGGTACCACACACTGAGCTACCAAAGTCCTTGCACTCATTCTGGTCTGCACATTGAAAGAGAGAGAGAGAGAGGAAGAGGAACAGATGTTGGTTACTCACTGACAAACAGAGGCACAAACACGACCACATGTGCAATCAGACACTAACACGGGACGCATGCAACCACGCACACACACTCATATTCCCTCCACTGTTCTTCTTCTTCCAGTGTAATGGCTGTAAAGCAGGAGTCGGCCAGGAGGCCTGTGGTGTGGCTGTCCTCAGTAGACGCAGCAGGCAACAGGAATGGCCAAGAACAATATTATCACAGCAACCAAAGAACTTGTGAAGGAGCTAAAGGGAGACGTTCCAGAGGGAGAAACACCTCCTGTTCACAATGGGGTCATTCATTCTTCCCCCAGGGGAGAGGGAGTTCAGGGCTCCAGCCATGTAATCCAGGCACCCCTCACTCTTGAGACCATGGAGGAAAGCCTCTAAGCCAGGCTTGGACACTTTCACTGGAGCCCAGTCCCCACTGCCTATAGATAATCAATCAAAGCCAACTGTGCTTTACTGGGTACGCTTAAGCCTAAATGCAGCGTGACGATCAAACTGCTAATGCTGACATGTTGGTTTGCTCAGAGAGTAGATAAACCTCTGAGCAGAGTTACGGGTCAACATTCACTATGACACACACACAACAGAAAACATCGCAAGGGAGTTTTATTCTGTCTTACCTTCACAATCAGCCGTGTCAGCGTTGAACTTGAAGCCAGCCTCACACAAGCACATGAAAGAGCCATCAATGTTCAGACACTCGCCCCGGATGCACACATTGTCTTTACTGCATTCATCCACATCTAAGGCAGAGAGAGGGGGAAAGAGAGGCAGGCTCATTAAGAGAGATAATTAGAGAATAGGTGGGTCACGAGATTTGTTACAAATTGATTATCACAAAACATCCGCATATATCCTCCTTCTTTGTTAAGTCCACGGAGAACAAAACTCCTTTTCAGTATCAGAAAAAGAATGTGCAATCAAGCGCTTGTCTGAGCACATGAGGCATTGGCCATTTGGAGCACTTAACAGTATACTGGAAAACAGGAAACAAGGAGGAAAAAGAAACATCTATCCGCGCTTTCAGGCTGAGAACATTTCCCTCCGACTCGTAAAAATTAATAATGAATGCGACATGCTTGATTAGCTGTAGATTGGTGTATAATTGCGGCATTACAACATAACCTGTAAGGCACATGGACCTGCTGTAAAAGTTGGAGGAAAAGCTAGAAAGTATTGAAAAATCTTCGCTGGGGAAAAGACCGTCTTCCTTTTCCAACCTTTGATAATCAGATGTATCTTTCAGAGACGACAAGGCAAATACCCGTTTGCAAAGATAGGGAGAAAAAAAACAACCACATCAGCCCAGACAATGTGTAAAAACATAAATGTGCTGTGACTGGATAGCTTTGGAGTTCATTCAACGACTTCAAAGCCTGTACTGCACAGCAAGGTCATGGCTCAACCTGTTGATTTGGATGAAATGTGTGTTTCATTCCTTTCTTGCGTATGGTCTGTGTTTGCTGAAAGACTGGCCTGGTCAAGGCCAAGCATCATTTTGGCTTCACCTGACTTACACCATCTTTCATTCCCATAAACTCACATATCCTCATCCTCCCTTCTCCTCCACCCACAGGCTCATGTCTTGAGGGTCTGGCTTTCATTGCGTCAGCACTGTACACACAATGGCAGGCTGCAAGAAAATATACGACAACTGCTGATTTATAGGATAATTAGAGCCCAGTATTTGTTGTGGCGGGCAGCCAAAGTACCTGATGCATGCTGGACAGTTTGCTCAAAGTCTGTGTACGATATCTTAGGCACTCCAAGGCCAAAGCCACAGTGGAAGAATGTCCCTGCTCAAGGACTGAACCAGGTCCTCTACTACAAGACAAACTTGCCCATTAGAGGACCATGCCAGCGTCTTGCAGGGACCTGGACCCAGAGATCCAAACCTACCTGCCTCACATCACGACAGGATGTTTTACTGCCAGACATCCTGCCATTTACTTAACTTCACCACTTACTGTACTTGCAAGCCACACCAGAAATAACATTGATCCAATTCTGACATCCTAGCCAAAGTTATTTCATGTATTTTGATAGCAAAAGCTCCAGTTTGTTGAAATTAAAAGCCTTCCTTAGCTGACGATTAGGCTACATTTTTTCCCCCATGGCCGTGACCAGTGGGTCACTGGGTGCGGCTGGAATAACATCAAACTGATGTCTGAACGGAGAGTGGGTTGAGACAATTGATGAGGCCACGGCCCATTACACAGAAAGACCAGACTGAGCACCCATGCCAAGCGTCCCAGGCCTGGCCTCAGCACCCAGGGCAGTGTGGTGAGGATACTCTCCGTCACCCTGCCAGCACTCAATGAAGAGACTTGTGCAAACCAACAAGGTTACTGCAAAATGTTTTGAGTAATATGGATTAATTATTACGTTATTTGCAACTTTTCCAATTTTGACTCTGCCTCACCCAATTACACAAAGCCCATAAAATAATCTGGCAAAAAAATTCCCATTGCTATTACTGCTCTTGCAGCAGGGTGTTGCTGTACCTTGGCAGCCGGTCCTTCCATCGATGTTGGTATATCCATCAGGACAGATGCATGTATAGGAGCCCTGAGTGTTCAGACAGTCACCTTCTCCGCAGATCCCCATGATGGTTAAACACTCATTGACATCTGTCACGAATATACAAACACAGCTGTGTCAAGATGCCAACATGAGGTAAGCCACGGGAAGCAGCTAACCACTAATGGTATATATAATATATAATGTGTCAGATGATGTGTGCTTGTGTGTGTATACCTCTGCAGGACGTCCCATCCACCAGCTCCAGACCGGCGGGGCAGAGGCAGTTATAAGAACCGATGGAGTTGGTGCACTGGCCTCCCACACACAAGCTGGGGTCCTCACATTCATTTACATCTGCATTGACACACACACACACACACACACACACACACACACACACACACACACACACACACACACACACACACACACACACACACAACACACACACACACACACACACACACACAGACGTCATCAGTATGACATTTTCACACCAGCTGTAAATCACTGGGTCTCACTTCAAATTTGCCCAAGTTTTGTCATTTGAATGACGTGCTTCCAGACCACAGTGAACGTTTCAGGAAAGTCATGCATCATCATCTACAACAAGTAATGACTTATTCTTACTACAGTAGGCCATACTGTGCTGGAACGGATGACTGTGAGAATCATACAGTCAACCATCCCCACTGTGTCGTACCTTCACATGAGAGCCCGTTGGGAGCCACTGTGAAGCCTGGGTCACAGGCCATGCAGGAGAAGGAGCCCTCTGTGTTGGTGCAAATGCCAGTGGGGCACCTACCTGGCATCTGGCACTCGTCAATGTCTGAGATAAAGAAAAAGAATAAAAGGTTGGACATAGGTTATCATTTAAAGCACAGAAACCTCTCAAGAGTCCACTTTTGGACCATTCACTGTCTTATCTGTTAAAAATCACGTATGTGTGTGTGTGTGTGTGTGTGTGTGTGTGTGTGTGTGTGTGTGTGTGTGTGTGTGTGTGTGTGTGTGTGTGTGTGTGTGTGTGTGAGAGAGACTCAGCCCAACATACAGCAAGCAAAGCCCTCTTTATTAAATGGCACTGACAGTGGTTTATTAAAAAGGGTGGAAGGATAAGTATGCACGATGGTCATCGAATCCAGAACAGCAAGCTTTTACAGGTGGCGCATAAGTACTGTATCTACAAACAGTCACTGGCTCGCTGATATGTGATCATTGGAAATTCCTCGAGCCGTTACAGATTGTATTTCTCACGGAGAAGATAGTGTGGGCCATTGTTAAGTGATTGAGAAGGCTCCGTTTTGCCTTTGGGGTGAACAGAGCGAGTTCAACAGGGTGAGCTCGCTGCAGTGCATGGAAGGCATGGGAGTGGTTGATTTCATTTCAAATTAAGCCCTTAATATTTTCCATGGCATCGGAGACTTCCATTAAAATCCTATCAGAGGCCGACTTGGACGCAGGTTTGTTTTGTAAAAAATGTTCCCAGCGCAAAGACATATCAGTAGGGGATCTTCCTCCTGGGCTACATCCACGCTTCCATTCAAAAACACACCACAGTATATATGACTAACTGAGGCAATGTTTGATCCATTTAAACAGTCATCCCTTTTCTGCTTCCCATGAAGTCATGACAGATTTAACCTCACTGGATTCGTCAAAGCAGTCGTTTCACCGCATTGATCTCATAAATCATGTCATGACAAATTACTGAGCACTGTAAAGATTTTCTGTGATTATGTTCTGGGTCCAATGCATTTTTCTTTTTTACTCTGGTCTTCTTTATGTTTGGTACAATGTTTACCAAAGTGACAGCTCAAAGTGTTCTAAGGATGTAGGTAAACAAAGAGGTAGTTTTACCCTCACAGCTGTAACCGTCCCCAGACAGTTGCAGACCGGCTCCACAGCTCCTGCAGGTGAAGGATCCTGGGGTGTTCAAGCAAAGCTGGCCCAGGCAAATATTAGCCACCAAACACTCATCCACATCTGGACACAAAGACATGGACACATCATAGCACAGATTACCATCTCTGGCTTCAAATATATAAATGCCCGCCAGTTGTAATCAGTTAGATGGGTAATCACTAGAACTAGGAATTACAAATGTCGACACCTCTATCTTTTTAGCTGAGCTATCTGCAGAACATTCGCCTGACATCATCTTGTTCTATTTGAGGGCTGGTGTCTCATTTGTTTTGAGCAAGGATCAGACAAGTTGTGCCAGAGCCAGAGGGGTCCAGTATCCAGCTATGATGTGATGTCTAGGAGGAGTATTTTGGGGTTTTGGAGTCTGATGATAGTTCTCTGGGGTTCAAGCTGTCACACCATGAAACATGTTTATCAGAGCTGGCGCATACACTCCTTAATTGGGTATTTAGGCAATGTCTGGCATGTTTGAATAGAAAAGGCAGCTACGAACACCTGTTCTCAAGTATACAAACATTCCAGCACAAACATAGCCAAAAGCCTCACCATCACACTGTTGTCCATCCTCAGAGACTCTAAACCCGGGTTGACAGACGACACATGTGAAGGAACCCTCTGTGTTTGTACATGTTCCCTGGGGGCATGTAGTGGGCAGCGCACACTCATCAATATCTGGCGTGAAAACAACACAGAACTGTTAGAACTTACTGCCCGACAGCCAAGAAAAAAACCCCCACAAATTCCTGTTGAAAGGCAAGAACCACTTAGTTCTTACAGGCTGAATAACACACGTATTGTAATATGCAGGAGTTCATTTAAAAGTGGTGTCGAATAAACCAACCTTCACAGAGCTCCCCGTCATATGATACTCTGTACCCTGTCGGGCAGTTCTCACAGGTGTAAGAGCCTTCTGAGTTTAGACAGATCCCGTTGGAACAGGTAGACAGGGACTGGCACTCGTCAACATCTGGGCGAAATACATGCACACAAGCACAGACATGCATGGACACTGATTAATATAAAGACAGAGTAATATGTGGAGGGAGTTCAGTGGCACAGGGGTTTTAATGGTGATGTGACAAACTATCCAGATGTGTTGAGTAAGTCTTCAACAGTTGTAAAAGCACTAATGGTTTTAACTCAATGAGGGAGCACAGCTGAAGATTGAGTTTACCTTCACACCTCTGCCGGTCTTCAGACACCCTGTAGCCAGCCTTACATCTGGTACAGGTGTAGGATCCCTCCGTGTTGGCACACACTCCACCAAGACACAGATCCCCCTGGGCACACTCATTTATATCTGGAAACACCAATAACAAATTCACCACAACTGTGCCGACCAATCATCCCCATCTACCAGTTAAGGGTAAATCATTTAACAGCCAATTTCATACCATCACATCTCATTCCATCAGCTGACGGACCAAACCCAGGCCTGCAGTTCTGGCAAGTGTAAGAACCTGCAGTGTTGATGCAAATTCCCGCAGGGCAAACGTTACCAGTTTTGCACTCGTTGACATCTAACAAAAAAAACAAAAAAATTTCAGACATCATACTGCTGTCGAGAGAGCTCAACAAGCTGAGAAGTATGCAGTGATGAGTTACGCCCAACAGCTCGAAATAATCCTTTGCAGACCTTCACAGGTTTTGCTGTCTGAGGTGACTTGGTAACCATGGTTACAGATGCATCTGTGGGTGCCGTCCAAATTGACACAGCTGCCGTGGAGACAAACTCCAGGGAGCCCACACTCATCCACATCTGGAGGGAAGATACAGAGGAAAAGAAAGGGGGCCTCAGAAAATAAAGACAACCACAAACTCTTCGTAGCCTTTTTTTAAAATACGTTCAATGGAGCTGAGAGGCTTCTGTAGTAGCACTGTGGAGAGGTATTCACAGAGCTGTTATATGGGACGTTATGACTGTCTGACTGACCTTCTGACTGAGAGTTACCTTGGCAAACGTTGTCCGGTGAGACTTTGTATCCTTGGAAACAGTTGCATCTATAGGAGCCCTCTGTGTTGACACACCTACCACCACCGCACACTGTTTGGTTCAAGCACTCGTTAACATCTGAGGACAGAAGTCAGGAAAGGACACAGCATATATATGAGAGGGAGATTTTAGGTTTCATTGTGCCACAATTAAACTGTGTGATTAAAGAGTCAGCTCAATCAAATTGAAAATTTTGTTTACTCAACCTCTAATGGTATCTAGAAAGGCCACAGCTGGGATAGCTGAACCCCATTACAGTGAAGGTAAATGGAATTTCAACTGTGGTGCTCACAGCATTGATAAAATAACGAAAACATTCAACAACAACCAGGTGACAACCTCCGGGTCTGAAAAGTGAAGCCTATATGGACTGCGTGTAAACTTTCATTCTCCCTACTGGCCAGCAGGGGGGCCTCCTCTGGTTACAAAAACCAGTCAGATTGTATAGAAGTCTCAGAGAAAATGACCCTACTTCTCACTAGATTTATTCCCTCAGTAAACATTGTATACATGGGTTTATGGTAGCAATTGTTAGTTTCAAGTCTTGTTTAATATCAAATGATGTTCATTAAGTTGATTTTGGTCCCATTTAGAGTAAAGAAGACGATAACACTTGGTATGATTTGGGGTGTTGCTGCCTTTTGATTGACAAGTCGCTGCCACAGTGTTGTCTGGTCCGGGAGTTGTCTGCATTTTCATGTTACAGCGTGTGGTTGTAATTAGCCCCACCATGCAAAAACCAAGATGTGATGGCCAAAAAACAAGATGGCGATGGTCAAAAAACAAGATGGCGATGGTCAAAATGCCGAACTTGAGGTTAAAAAATGACAGTCCTTAAACCAATGGGTGACGTCATGTTGACTACGTCTATTTTTTAATTACAGATTTTGACAGCAACACATCTTTCCCAGTATGTCCCAGTTATACTTCCTAACCCAGGGAAATCCCTGTTCCTGTTTTCTTCCTGACTATTTCTGTGGTAGAAAATAGTTCCCCTGAAGTCTTCACAGCAAAAGAAACATCGCTGCTGAGTTTTGTAAGTGTAGTGTCTTGATGACAAAACTCCATTTCTCTCCATTGTATACAATAGGAGTGAAAGTAAAAACTCAAAGACATAGTTTTCAAAACATGAAGCAAAACTATGTGAAAATAGTGTCAAAATATACAAATATACAATTAAATGTTGCATCAGTAAAAAGGAAGCAAGTACAGCATAGATTATGTGCTAAATGACCATCATTAAATTACATCATTGCCTCATTCATGAGGACATTTACTATTTGCAGAAGTAGTGAGTCAGAACAGTTGAGCCAGGAATTATATTTGTGGGAAAACTTCATGCGGAGATAATGTTTTATGGTGGAAGTGTGAACAATGGCAATTTTTCAGCCTGTGTAGATGTGGGCTGAGAAAGTCTGATCATGTGACTGTAAGAGACAGAGAAAGAGACAAGGAGGCCTCATGAGAAATGAGGAAGAGAAAGAAAAAGTATTTGTCTACAAAGGAGGTGAAGAGAGGACATGATAGAGTTGAAACAGAGAGCTCACACAGTGAAAACACAGCGAGAGAGTCACAGACAGGGTTTTGTTTGCCTAGCAGTGGGCACTGCCAGACGTCTGTCAGAATGACCCAAAGCTTTGTTTCTGCAATCGTCCCACATCTCTCAGGCCTCCGCGATAAGCCCTGACAGGGGAATGGAGCAGTTTTCTCTATCACACCAGCAATTAGGCTTATCCACGATTCGGCCAATTGGGCCCAAACTACTGTGCTACTGTCAATTGACTGAAGCAAATACTGGAAACCCAGCGCTCATGTTTTATGTGACTCTCACAGCGCCAGACGTATAGCGTTGGCTTGTTAGCGCTGCCTGGGCGGATGTCGGAGTAAAAATATTTACCTCCAATGTTATACCTCATTTACAGGGTTCCCTCAGTTGCTATTTATACACCACCGGTTTTTTTTAAACAAAATTAATAACATGAGCGGACTCACAAACAGAAAAGTAGCTCAAGTGGAGTTTTCTTTGGAGGCAAGGGAATTAAGAGACTTAAAACAAAGTCGTCAGACTTACTGAGAAATTTATCAAAAAGGACAAAAAATGACCACTAAAGTTAATTTCCATATTTTTCCATCCTCATTCTGTCTTTTAGCTTTTTCACATTTCTGGAATACTCATTCCAAGAGATCAGGTTTCCAAACAAATTAGAGGGGTGCAAGGTCATAGAGAGGGGATGTGGTAAGTGAAACCAGTCAGGCTCTTATGTAACAGGGCCACTTTCAGGTTTGGAGCTTCTAGCGCTTTAACTCAACACATACCAAATGTAGTTTGTTGGCCATTTGTGTATTCAAATCTAATAATAATAGTTTGACAGCGGCCCACAGACAACACTATGGGTGAGTCAGAGAATTTATTTGCGTGTCGGGAGCTCTCCGTTGAGGGGAATTGATCCTGTGACCTTCTCATATGTCTCCTGTGATTGCTCGGTCCTCTCACCTAGCCCAGCAGTGGTAATAAAGCCTCTGTTGGGCCCGACAGTACAGTGGCCAGAGCTCTCCAACAATAATACGCTGTTTGTTTAAGGCTGCGGCCAA